>NC_088397.1:28452679-28752679 GCF_034236695.1 Oncorhynchus nerka
TTGCGTAAGGGGGGACACTTCAGTCTAAGGAGGGAGTTTCACAGATCCCCATCTGCCACATTAATAAAAGTCCTCAAGATCCAGCAAGGTTACTCATCAAAAGAGCGCTGTTTGATGATACATGCTTATGTGATGATCAGCCGGAAGACATAGTTTCAAGTCTCCGGGCAAGGGTAGTCATTATAAGGATAACATTTTTATGTTTGTGCTATTCTTTAAACTAATAATATTCTTGCAACTCATTTCTGTGTTACATTCATGCTCCAGACTTATTATGGGCAAGGCGTTTAACCTGTTGAATCTAGGGGTCTTTTTTTTTTTTGTGGAAAAATAACGTTCCCAAAGTAAACGGGCTATTTTTCAGGACCAGAAAATATAATATGCATATAATTGACAGCTTAGGATAGAAAACACTCTAAAGTTTCCAAAACTGTAAAGATATTGTTTGTGAGTATAACAGAACTGATATCGCAGGCAAAAGAATGAGAAAAATCCAATCAGGAACGCAGCGGTTTCTAAATAAGAATCCCTTCCTATGCTTCCCTACTGAAAAGTGGATGGGATATCAACGAGATTCCTTTTCTATGGCTTCCTTAATGTGTCTAGTATGACAAGACATAGTTTCAGGCTTTTATTTTGAAAAATGAGCCTGAACGACAACATTGTGTTAGTGTCCATCTGATGGCTCTTCGTGTATTTCTCACGCAAAAGACAGAGGTAGCCATTTTTCCATCCGGTCTTACTGAAAAAAGCTCTGACCCGGTTGATATATTATCGAATAGACATTTGAAAAACACCTTGAGGATTGATTATGAACAACGTTTGCCATGTTTCTGTCGATATTATGGAGCTAATTTGGAATATTTGTCGGTGTTGTCGTGACCGCAATTTCCGGTCGTTTTCTCAGCCAAACGTGAAGAACTAACGGAGCTATTTTTGGCTACAAAAATATTTTTTCTGAAAAAAAGGAACATTTGCTATCTAACTGGGAGTCTCGTGAGTGAAAACATCCGAAGCTCATCAAAGGTAAACAATTTAATTTGACTGCTTTTCTGATTTTCGTGACCAGATTGCTGCTAGCTAGGCATAATGCTATGCTAGGCTATCGATAAACTTACACAAATGCTTGTCTTGCTTTGGCTGTAAAGCATATTTTCTAAATCTGAGATGACAGGGTGATTAACAAAAGGCTAAGCTGTGTTTGAATATATTTCACTTGTAATTTCATGAATATGAATATTTTCTAGTATGATTTTTTGTCTGTTGCGTTATGCTACTTAGTGTCAGTTGATGACAATTCTCCCGGATCCGGGATGAGTAGTTACAATTAAATAATCATGTTTAAATAATGTTTAAATAATAAACATTTAATAAATATTGAAGAATATCCAACAGAGATTGGTAATACAAATATTGAGTAACTTTTTGAAGGTATACTAAAATGAAAACAATGCCTTACAATATGGAGACAGCTTTCATTTTTGCTTTGTTTTGTTTTAAACCTTGCAATAGGGAAAAAAGACAAATGTGGTTTGAGAGTGATCTGTGTGTATTAGGAGTATTGATTGAGAATGGGTTTTTTTCTACTGGAAAGAGTAGAAGGGTTTTAGTTGAAGGAAACAGATTATGGAGATGAGTGAATGTAACAAAGTGAATGATTGGCTTTCAGATGACAATCTAATGATACAATATCTTAGACATTTGAGGGATTGAGCATTGGGACTGATATTAAATTAGAGGCTGCTCACTCTTCAAGGCCTGGTCCACTGCTCTCGTGTTTATGTCATCTGTTGTTTGGATTTGAGATCACCTTCCTGTGGAACAATAGATGGCTGCCAGTACACACTGAACTCAAACAGGCTGTGAGAGACACAGTGGGGAAGTTTGGGATGGTTTGTACAGAATTGTATGTCAACGCAACAAGTCAGAAAGATTAAGATTACAAGTGTTTACTTTAGAAGGTGCCCAATTCAGCTGTACGGGACACAGTATCATCTGATATGTCTGAAGTATAAATGTGTCTGAAGTATAATACTGTATACGCATGGGTTTATTGAGACTTCCTGCCCAAGATGCAGCAAACTCGATTAATGATTAAGATTTTTTAGGACTGATTAAAGTGTAGCATAAGTACATATTTTTTTTCTTTCTTCTGAGACTGATGGAATGTCCGCTATCAATTTTTCTTTCATGTTTATCAATGATTCTGTATCTCTCGGGCGGCTCGGGTGAGAGACATTATCAAGGGCCATTCACTTTGAACATTTGTCAGTAAAAAAAATAACTGATACACTATCTGAAGAAGAACATGAAGAAACGAGAAGAAGGATGAGTACTGGGGAACGAGGAGGGTGGTCAACCATGCCCGTAATTGATTTAGGCTTGTTCAAAATTGTTTATTTGGGGTATCTTCTTTATTTGGGGTATCAGGTTGATTGTGGAGGTCTGCACACTTCAAAATATAGTAATTTAGACTAAGAATGCATTGAAATACCAATCTGTCATTACTACAGGTGATAAGAAAAGTGAGTGTAAGGGGTGCGTACTGGCGGCAGAGAAGTCAGGCGCAGGAGAACAAAATGTCACGTTCTGACCTTAGTTCCTTTTTTATGTCTTTGTGTTAGGTTGGTCAGGGCGTGAGTTGGGGTGGGTAGCCTATGTTCTTTTTTCTATGTTGTTATATTTCTATGTGTTTGGCTTATTATGGTTCTCAATCAGAGGCAGGTGTTGTTCGTTGGCTCTGAGTGAGAATCATACTTAGGTAGCCTGTTTTCCCCATTTTGGTGGTGGATGTTTAATTTCTGTTTAGTGTCTGTTCACCTGGCAGAACTGTTTAGTTTTCTCTTTGTTGTTATTTTGTGTAGTGCCAGTGCCGCCCGTCCGTCAGGAGCTGCCAGAGCCGCCCTTCAGTCAGGAGCTGCCAGAGCCGCCCGTCAGTCAGGAGCCGCCGTAGCCACCCGTTACTCCGGCGCTGCCGGAGTCGCCCTTCACTACGGCGTTGCCGGAGTCGCCCTTCACTACGGCGCTGCCGGAGTCTCCCATCTATTCGGGGCCCGCTGAAAGGGTCCCCAGTCTGAGGTCGGCGGCGAGGGTCGCCGCTCCAAAGGCACCACTTAAGCGGGCAAAGACTATGGTGGAGTGGGGTCCACGTCCCGCGCCAGAGCCGCCACTGCGGACAGACGACCACCCAGACCCTCCCCTATAGGTTCAGGTTTTGCGGCCGGAGTCCGCACCTTTGGGGGGAGGGGGGTACTGTCACGTTCTGACCTTAGTTCCTTTTTTATGTCTTTGTGTTAGGTTGGTCAGGGCGTGAGTTGGATTGGGTAGTCTATGTTGTTATATTTCTATATGTTTGACCTAGTATGGTTCTCAATCAGAGGCAGGTGTCGTTCGTTGGCTCTGAGTGAGAATCATACTTAGGTAGCCTGTTTTCCCCATTTTGGTGGTGGGTGTTTAATTTCTGTTTAGTGTCTGTTCACCTGGCAGAATTATTTCATTTTCTCTTCCTTGTTATTTTGTGTAGTGTTCAGTTTGTTCAATTGAAATATGATGAACACTTACCACGCTGCATTTTGGTCCTCCTCTCCTTCCACCAACGAGAATCGTTACACAAAAACTGTGTTTACAACGGAGCAGTTTAACAATAAAAACCACCGGAAACCAGAACAATCAATGGGTACAAACCCGTCGCACACCAGATAAACGTGCACATGCACTTACAATAAACAATTCCAGACAAGGACTTGGGGGGAACAGAGGGTTAAATACACAACATGTAATGATGGAATTGAAACCAGGTGTGTGGGAAGACAAGACAAAAAAAATGGAAAATGAAAAGTGGATCGATGATGGCTAGAAGACCGGCGACGCCGACCGCCGAACACCGCCCGATCAAGGAGAGGAACCAACTTCGGCTGAAGTCGTGATAGTGAGGGTCTTAAATTAAAGTGATAGAACCAACGTGAAGCACTAAGGACAGTAATTCTGAATTTAGATTGAGTAATATATCAATAATTATAATTATGATTTGGAAAGGCAAGGCTTTTAGAGACAGAGCTGTGCCCTAAAAACGTGAGGAGAGACTAGATTGTAGCTTAGGTCCGAGTGCAGTGGCACCATTGTGAAGGACGTCACACTGCCTGCTTAGAGAGTATCGCTCCCCCTGCTTCAGCTCAAATGGAGACTCAAACTCAGGAATTCTGCCTTGAAAACACGCATGACTGCCTTCCTGAAGTATTCCAATGCATCGTGCTAAAAGTCTTAGGGATAGCCCCCTTTTTTTCAATTTTCGCCTAAAATTATATACCCAATCAAACTGCCTGTAGCTCAGGCCCTGAAGCAAGGATATGCATATTCTTGGTACCATTGCAAAGGAAACACTTTGGAGTTTGTGGAAATGTGAATTGAATGTAGGAAAATGTAACACAATAGATCTGGTAGAAGAAAATACAAAGAAAAAAAACTATTTTTTTCTACCACCATCTTTGAAATGAGACAGAAAGGTCCCAGTTCTAGCCATCACTCTGGTTGTAACTCAGATAGTGTCCACACCATGACAGCAGTATATTTGCAAAGTTTCAGATGGATAACTTGAAGTATGAGTGAACTACATGACATTTAGTTTGAAGTCACCCAGGTACATTTGGGCAAATCGTGAAGGAGACATTTGCATTCATATTACATTTTTCTGCAAGAATATCGTTAAATCTGTATACTTGGACTTTGATTTAGCTTTTACAGTATTAGTAGCCATATTATAAGTTCAACATTTGCAAAACAACCAGTTTTCATAACTTCATAACTCTGAATATTTGTTTAATTTTTGTCCAAAAGGAAAGGCCTGCTGTCGCACAAGGTTAGTAGCTACATTTTATGACAGATACAGGGTTTCCGGATACAGCCCAGCTTATTGGCTATCTAGCTAGCTTTGTTTGACCCGGATTGGTGCTTATTTGACAAAGTTAGAGTTGTTCAAGTGAAGACCACCTGTGTCATCGGCGTGCCATGAAGGCGTTGCTCTCTGACAAAATGTGGTGTCCTATAGGGTATACTACACCCCTAATAATATAGTGAAGTCTGGATACATTCTAGGATCTCTGAGGAATATATATGAACGTGATTTGACAGGTTGAAACACCGTTTAGGGTTAGATTTTCAAAGATTCCTTTCTTTGCAAATTGAACGAGTAGAAATACAAAATCGATCGTGCATGCTATATGGACCTTTTTAGGATATGAAAAAGGATTTTATCTAACCAAATTAAACTTTATGTTATCTCTGGGACCCTTTGGATGATAAATCAGAGCAAGATTTCAGAATGTAAGTACACATTTCACCTTCAGAGGTGAATTTATCAAACGTATTGCGGTGAAAAAAGTGTTTTGTTGTTAGAAGCTCTCTTCAAACCATGGCATGGTATTTTTTCACAGTAAAAGCTACTGTAAATTGGACAGTGCAGTTATATTAACAAGAATTTAATATTTCGGCAGATATAAGACACATATGTACAGACATTTGTTGTTTCTCTAAAATCTGCAATCGTGACACAAGCTGCTGCATGATTTACAACTGTCGGTTGACGAGACGCCTATTGCGTAAGGGGGCGACACTTCAGTCTAAGGAGTGAGTTTTACAGATGCCCATCTGCTACATTAATAACAGTCCATGATACATGCTTATGTGATGAGCAACCAGAAGATATATTTTCAAGTCTCCGGCAAGGGTAGTCATTATAAGGGTAACATGTTGTAAAGGACATTTTTATGTTTGTGCTATTCTTTGAACTAATAATATTCTTACAACTCATTTCTGTGTTATATTCATGTGCCAGACTTATTATGGACCGAGTGCAGCATGTACTGTGGATGAGAAAGTGCCAATCCACTTAATACATATGGATCCCTCCAAAGCATTACATATGAATCTTAAAATAATAAACATTTAATAAATATTGAAGAATATCCAACAGAGATTGGTGATAAAAATATACAGTAACTTTTTGAAGGTGTACTAAAATGAAAACAATGCCTGACAATATGGAGACAGCTATCATTTTTTTTTTCTTTTAAACCTTGCAATAGGGAAAAAAGACAAATGTGGTTTGAGAGTGATCTGTGTGTATTAGGAGTATTGATTGAGAATGTTTTTTTTTCTACTGGAAAGTGTAGAAAGGTTTTAGTTGATGGAAACAGATTATGGAGACGAGTGAATGTAACAAAGTGAATGATTGGCATTCAGATGACAATCTAATGATACAATATCTTAGACATTTGAAGGAGTAAAACAGAGGGATTGAGCATTGGGAATGATATTAAATTAGAGGCTCCTCACTCTTCAAGGCCTGGTCCACTGCTCTCGTGTTTATGTCATCTGTTGTTTGGATTTGAGATCACCTTCCTGTGAAACAATAGATGGCCGCCAGTACACACTGAACTCAAACAGGCTGTGAGAGACACAGTGGGGACATTTGGGACAGTTTGTACAGAATTGTATGTCAATGCAACAAGTCAGAAAGATTAAGATTACAAGTGTTTACTTTAGAAGGTGCCCAATTCAGCTGTTTAAAATTAGAAACATTTAATATCTGAAAATGTAGTTCGACTTACCCGTCCGTATACATGGATGAACACTTCAAGGCAGCATGTATTTTATGTTTGGGTTGTAGCTAGCTACAGCTTGTCTGGTCCATTGTTGTGTCAAGGCACCCCGGTTCACACGGACCGTGTGCAGAAAGTAGTCCATCTCAACTTTTTCCCCACTGATCTTTGTCAATAGCGCCTGCTAAATTCTGGGCAGCAATGTTGTTGAGAGCAGTAGCAACACTTTTGCAGTTCCCCATGGCAAACGTTATTTCTTTCAAAAAAGTATGCGGTAGCAAAGATTATCTACACATACTGAGAAGCTCACATTATAGGCAGAAGTGTGCTACATGGCAGACCAATCTGAACTCGTCTCTTGACATTATCTCAGCCAATCATGGCTAGCTGGAAGAGCATTGTCTTTTGGCTAAACCAACTAGGCTCGTAATTTAACAATTTTATTCGTATTTACAGATGGCATACAAGTTTGTTATTAAGGCACACGAAAGTTCACATGTTCCAGAAGGCATTTCTGCCCCCAAAAAAAGAAATATGTGAGACATACGCCTAGCTTCGTGAAACGGGACACACATTTTTATTTCATTTTAAAACGAATAGCAATATTCATTCAAGCTTAATTTATGAATTCAATTATTACATTTGTGCATTACAAATTAAAAAGTCTTACATTCAAATGCAATATCTTAATACAAATTCAAAATTATGGAATTCTAATTCAATATCCTAATACAGAAACTAAATTGTGGAATTCTAATGTAATATCCTAATATGAAATCGACATTATGGAATTCAAATACAATTTTTGTTGCCACTGAAATAGCTCCATATCTCTTTCGCTTTCTCTCTGCACAACTGATTTAAAAACTATTGACAAGTACTGAGAAGGTGAAAAGAGGACAATATGTTTCTCAAAGTAAAAATCATGAAAAAAAGTAAAAGGGGAATTTTCTCTAGGCCATTATCATTACCTTGGCAGCCAGTCAGGTCTTCACCACACACAGATGAGAGTTCCTCTCCACTTAACTGTTCAGCATATATATTGGCTCAGAAGATTTCATATTCATCTATTAGGGTCCTGCCACCTAGGGAGGGAATGCAATCAACTGACTTCGATGCAAGAGGTATTTACCTGCATCTAAATTCATCGTTGGAAGAAAAACACCACACACAGCAATAATGTGAAGGGAGGGTGTAGTAGTAGCAATGGCTGTGTACTAGCGAGCTATAAGCTGGTTACAGTGGACTTTATGCCTTTATAGGCCCTTCCCCAATGGTAGGGAGTCAGACTCCTCCCTCATTCCTGCCCACTCTTTATTTGGTTTGCTACCTTGTCACCATGGCGATCGATACCACTCGGTAATGGCTGCTTGGAGAGCCGAGGGACTTGAATGACAGACGGTGGTGGGACCGAGCTGAGCATGTCCCAGGCTGAGCTGCCTGACTCTGAGCTGAGTGATGGAACGCTGTAGCCTGGCTTAATTAACTTCCAGTCGAGTCTGGAGTATTCATGCTCAGTGAACCCCACCCCATTACCCCTAGCATAAACAACATGCCAATTAAGAAGAAGAGCTGTTGCGCGTCCAAAATGACACCCTACTCTTTTTATAGGGCCATAGGGCTCTTGTCAAAAGTAGTGCACTGTAAAGGGAATAGGGTCCAATTTGGGACGGAGCCCTGGTCTACTCTACAGACACACTCCATGCATGGTCCTGTGTTTTCACTGGTTGTCTTAAGATAGATATTTTGACATGCAGTTTGAGACAGAACCAGACTAGACAGATCATGTAGCTAATGAAGACAACATATTAAATTATCTTGGCACTTTGGCAAAGTTTTTTTTTTCTGCCTCATAATGACAACCATTTTCTTCGCCCCCAACCTCTTGCATCGGGGCCTTATACACTGTAAGTCTACAAATGTCAAAGACAATCTACTTCGCCCCAGGAACTGCAAAGGAAATGGATTGAATTGCAAAAAAATGGTAGATTTTCTTTCTGTCAAGTTAGTTTGAAGAGAGATCAATACATTGACCCGTGGGAAAGAAAGAGGGGCATCATTGTAAAGCAATTTTACACCATACAGGATGCAAACCCTTGTATGCAAATACCACTAGAGACCCTGCAAACACAATGTAACGACACACTTGGCTAGTTTTTTATTTCCCCTTACTGAGCAGAGTGGCAATTTATCAAGTCTGCAAGTCAATGGATTTGGATCGGCTAAACTATTTACAAATTCCGATATAACATTTTTAAAGTGTTGGTTGTTAAATTGCCAGTGTTGATAAACTCTAAATTGATAACTTCATGAGGTTCATGAGGAGTGATTCTGCACAAAGTGAATAGGAGTAGAGGACGGAATTGCAACAAGACACAGTATATCCATTTATATGGAAACGCATGTCTTCATTGTGTTAGACAGCAAATGAAGAAGGGGTCTTATTCAATAGCACGTGTTCCAAATCCTGCGCATCATCCAACATTTCTTACACAGACTGGCAAACTCACATTTAAAATAAAAAAAATGTCCATGAAGCTTTTCTTTAGAAAATACTGTGATATTTTATTAAAAATGCTGCAGAAAATCTTTATACAGGTGTCCAGCCAGAAATATCATCTATCACTTAAGGCAAAACTGCAAACAATATCAGACAAACTAAAATCATTTCAAATCCTACATCAAAACCCTTGGTATCTTGACAGTTGATGGACCAATGGTAAGGATATCTTTTTTTCATTGAATTTACAAATGTAGCATTATTATAAACCTTTTTATATGGACTTGCTTTAGTTTTTTTCGGTAATAGGATGCAGAACGGAAATAATTTGGGTTAATGTTGACTTCATATTGTACTTATAATTGTTATTATTAATAATATCATGTATCATTATTATTATTTACATTCATTCACTTGTGTTGTAGTAACCCAACATATCAAAAGCCTGGCACAATACTTTACATATTGCTAGCATATGACAATTTGAAATATCTAACATATACTTCTTTTACAAACATATCCAACTAATATTGATACCAAAATCCACTGCCTTTTTTTTCTAAGTAATACATTTCTGGTCACATTTGAAGCTCAGGCAGTGGTGAGATTGCTGCTAGACATAAATGTTTTTTAAAAAAGCCTACAAACAAAACGATTAAAAGCAGAACAAGATGAATCGGGTGACAAAAAAAAATGGACTCAAGCTATCGAACCTCATTTTGAGACAGAATCAGAATGCTGTCTGAAAATGGAGATTATAAAGCAGTTCCCAGACCTGCGTTGTGTCAGAAATGGATCCAAAGGACACACGGGACAATATAATGGTTGTCTAGACGATGCACAGTATTCTCCCAAAATGGATAGTGTTTTTTTTAAATCTGCTGCTGTGAAAACAGATTTTAATACAACAACAAAAAATGAATAATGGCTGATACTGTTTATTTACACTCACCTCAACAGAAAGAACACGCTTGGAAAAGCCATAGTTAAACTCAAACAACAATAGAAGCTCTTTAAAGTTCTCTTTTTTTGTTTATTTTCACTCACAACTATATACTGTTTTTTAGTTTTTTTTTTTACAAAGTTTTCATAAATACATTTCAGGCTGGGGGTAGTTTCAAATTCAGTGCCCATGACTAGTCTGTCATACTTTACCAATGCAGTAGAGTGGTATTTCACTGTACAATTGTGTGTTATTGTCCTCTGATGTACTTAAATGGCACAAAAAGATATTTGAGTAATCCTTGTCATCACTGTAACCCTTCGTGTTTTGTATTGTTTTTTTCAAGCATTCTAAAGCCGATTATTCCACTTGTCTTCAGGTGTTGATCTTTTGGTAAAAACTCTCTTCGATTCTTTCGTGAAGCTTCACTCTGAAAGCGGTGTTACTATGGTTTTCAAACGCGTCATTAGAAGTTCCTATTTGACTTTGATATATACTGTTCAAGAAGGCATGGTAGCAAAATAACATCTCTTCCACTGAGATGAGTTCTGTGTGAAACACAGTCAGTCACTCTGCTCTCGTTCCTCCGTGTTTGTACAACACAGGCCAGGCCACATGGACGCTTGACTTCTCCACATTGAGCTATACCCTTGTGGTGGAGTGTCCATGGGGCAGGTTGGTACTGTTCTGACTGCCGCCAAACGTGTTGAAGTTGTGAAGCGGCTGCATGGCGGCCAGCGAGTTGGGGATCATGGTTATGGTGCTGGGTGTCATGAGGGGGATGTCGTCTGGCGACCTACGCAGCGTGAGGGTGTAGTCGGGGGGGCAGGTGAGGCGCAGCGCGTCGTGGGCCTGGAGCGACTCACACTCGTGGTGGTGCTCGTGATCCGTCTGCTGCTGCTGCTTCATCTGCAGGGACATCAGCTCCTCGCTCTGCAGGTGGGCGATGTCATTGGCGCAGACCGCCGCGTTGGCCGGCCCGGCGGAGATACGCTGCGGGCTTGGCCCGCGCCGGTTTGACTCGTGCCGCCGCTTGTCCTTCTTGTAGTAGAGCGCGGCGAACGCCAGGATGTTGAGGAAGAGCAGCGAGGCTCCCACGGCGATGGTGACGCTCAGCTCCGTGGAATAGTCCCGTTTAGTCTCGATAACCACGGCTGATTCGTCGGTGAGGTCCTCACCTTTCCGCTGGTCGGTGGTCTGCTTGGTGTTAGCGGAGGGAACCCCAGGGTGGCGGGTGGTAGAAGGCCGATTCCCCGGGAAACGCTTGGTGTAAGGAAACGGGGTGGTGTCCTGCGGCGGTATCTTGGTCGTTGTGGATACATACTGGAACAACTCATTTATGTTGTGGAGGTGTGGAACTAGTTCCAGCCAGAAGGCTACCTTAGTGGCCCGGTAGTGGTCCCTGACCCTGGGTTTCAGGCCGATGTGCAGGTAGAGCTGGTCCTTGGGGTTGTACTTCGACCAGGCAACCTCTTCAAAGCGGTTGGGTTTTGTATGGATAAACTTGGTGTCCTGAGGAACGGGCTGGTTTGGATCTCTGAAATAGAGAAGATTAAAAAAAGCATTTGTAATTATGAAATCATTATTTCAATTGTCCTTTCCGGGACAGTATTCTACAAGATGTTTAAAAAAGAGAGAAAAAAAGAGAGAGAAAAGGGAAGCATTCTGAATAATGGCCACCTAAGCACTATTTTATCTTCAGGCTTGTGAGTCAATGCTCGTGAAATTGAAAATTATTAACCCAAAATATTAAAATATACTAGAAAGAAATGTTATGTTATATTCCTCCCAAGTGAGTCAATGCGGTCATTATTACCTCTGTAATATTTTTTTGAGTTTTTCTTTAAGCCTACTAAAGGGAATCTTCAGATAAAATCACAAATGGCCACTAAAACTACGCAGTAGATTCACTTTAGTGCCGAGTCATACTACTGTACAGTTACAAGACTCAAATAATTGATTCATACAAAGCATATCCTGTGCCCCCATTTTTAACGTTCATAACAAACACCTCCTGTTATTCATAGAAACAAATCTGCAATAGTATGAAATGTCCCAATGTCCTACATCATGTTAACATTTTACTGTAGTGTAGCCATTTTATTCTCCCATTGACATTTTGAAGTAGACATTATAGTGGACTACCTCAGAGTTGGAATCGAGCAATTCTCCTGTGACATTGTGACTGTGATTTCATTAACTTTCAAAGGGAGACCGAGGCAAGGAGCACAGTCGAGACGACAACCTTGGAGCCTGACACTGTTGAGTGAGTGGAAGGGCAAGAGGAATGGAATGGGAAGTGGGAATGTCCAGCTGAATGCTGAACAGAAATGCAGGCCTCATCTTGAGTCATACACTGCACTCAGGCACCAGGGGACAGTCAGTACCCATCAGACCATTCAAGATGACCTCCGAAGCAGACATGGGTTCAAATACTATTTGACATCATTTCAAATACTTTAGCTGGGTTTGATTTAGCTTGCTTGACCCAATGAAACCGGTTGAACAGGCGGAAAACAGCTAACCCCGGACCACCTGGCACTCCAGGCAGACTAGCTCAAATATATTTGATCGATGTCTAAATAGCTATGTACCCAGAGGTCTGCTCTGCTTCCGAAACGAGCTCTTCGAGTACAGAGAGCCTGTGAGACTGGGAGAAGGCGGCCTTTATCACAGCTCCATCCGTCCATCAGCCGGCCTACTAGATAACAGTGGTCTCAGGGGATCAGGATATATTTAACTGGCTAATCCGGCATGACAGTATCTCCGGCTGATGGAGCACTGTTTAATCCTGTCATTACCGATCACAGCAGGATCTAAGTATGTCACTAACTTGTCAATGGAAGCACGGGCAGAGCGAGAGAGAAACATTGAAAATATGTCTGCGCAGCCCTGGAGAGTAGGATTCAATTAGATCTGATGCAATATGCTATTATTCAATACAAAGCTAATCTTGTGTCGTTTTGCTATGTCATTCTATTTGAGAGAACTTGTATATTTGGTTGCATCACTCTTTGAACGTCATGGGCCACATCCACTATTATACAATTGCAAAGATGTTACCAAAACGGGTATATTGCTCACGGTACTTTGTGTCAAACCCTAGTGCCGTGCTGACTATTTATTAAACACTACAGTCTTTTGTTAGTAACATCTTCTCATTTGACATGTTTTAACACTGTCAAAATGTCACCTCTGGGTAAATGAAGATAATCTCCCTGAAATGGATTCAGTCACTGTCTAGTAATAGTTACATACTGTACATAGTGTATGTCCATATGCTCCAGCTAGCATGTGGATCCCGGTACAATATCACTTAAAGGCCCGTAGCCCTGATACAATGATATGGAAGCGTCTGCTGTAACAATATGCCATTTTCTTCCGACACCAAAGACGTGGAATAAAGACAACGCTCCAGCCATCCTGTGCCCATCGGGCTGATACATACTTAGCAAGCTATTCACGTGTCTCAGAAGGTCCATGAAACATGTGCTTCCACCATGCTGTCAATCTGTCTTGTGTGATAACAGAAGTACATTCAGATGGAGGGCTAGTCCACGCGTCCTAAAAGACTTCGTCGTCGCAGGTTTATGGAAATAGCAAAGTCACGGATATAAATAAACCCCATGTCGGTCTACCCAGATTCAGCTTTCTCACCCGAGGGAGGTGGCTTGCACATAATACTGCCATGTATCTACTCAGATACTCACAAATGTATCCAATCCTATCTCCCTCTGCTTGACACAAAGCCTCTCTTTGCAGATGTAACAAAAATAAAATCTAATTTTCCAGTCTGCCATGTGTTCACAGCTGTCTTCATTTGTAGTTTTGGCTATAGCCTGTATGTGCAGTGTATACTAAGAAACGACATGCACGCACGCAACCATCCTCGCATGGATGCACACACGCCTCACTCACTGTTCAGGCCTCTATCCACTACGAATAAGAAGAAGGCTTACCTGTGTATTGTGCTTTTCTATTTTGTATTTCACTCACTTTGAAAGCACTGAGATGCGTAGTTAATGATATGCCTCTTCCCTCCCTCCGAATCCCCTGTCTATTGTTGGGAGCCCTTTTTTCTGAAAAACCCTCTATCTAGAGAGGAAATTGAGGATCGCAACGGGAGTGTTTGCCTGCAGTTGGAGAGACTTGTGAAAAACGGGCACTCTCGAGGCGATGAATTTGCTTTTGGGTTCCTGCTTTGTTTGAAGCAGCACTACGGGAAAGCAAAAAGCACTCAGAGTAAAAGAGCCTCCCCATGTCAATAACGTTGCCAATCTATCCCCTGCTGAACTGGCATCAGTTGGACGCTAGCCAAGCCGGAGAGCTGGGGTAGGGCATTCTACAGCCTATGAAGCTTTTCAAGAATGTATTTATTCACCTAAAAATTAATTTTCAGTGTGACTGGGTCGCAAACATCCTGCTACCTGGCTAATCCCAGGGTTCAGGAAACAAAGATGTGATCCAAATATCAAGTGATATTTGCAAACTGCAAAGCCTTAATGAAAACCAAAGCCTCTATAAGACTAGAAACACTGATTTGTTCAGTTTAGGCGAAGCTATGCTCCCATAACTTGCTACGTGTCTTCTCGATCCATGACGGATATTTATCCACTTGAAACAAACAATCTGACAGACAGTAGTATAAACAGAATTGGACAACCTACCCTGTCTTGGCGAAGTTAGTCCAGTAAGTCATAACAACCGCGCTGAGCATGACGTCGTTCTTGGAAAAGTTGCAGTTGAACAGGTCCGTTGGTCCGATCATGGGGATCCCGAACACATAGGGAACCTCGTCCCCATGTGCCGAGTCAGCCCAGCTAGGCTTCATGTCGCTCTGGCAGTGGTGGTAGAAGGCGTAAAAATACGTCGGCGAACCATACTGGGCATGGAGGTCCGCTGTGGCTACGGCCGGCGCCACCCACTGGTGGTCGGTGAAGAGTGCGACTAACGTCTTCCTCCTCGTCTCGGGGTTCTCCTTGTCGGCCCAGTCAGTGTACATGAACTTAATGGTCTCCCTTAGCGTGTCCTTGCCCTCCGGGTAGCCGTAGAGGTGATCCACAAAGTCCGACACGGCAAAGTCGAAGTCGTTGGCCGAGACGCCGTCCTCGCTGTCCACGCTGCCCTCCACAAACTTGAACCCTTCGCCTTGGTTGACCCCCAGCATGATGTCATAGTTGAGGAACTCGCCCTGCTCCATGAGGATCTGGGGGTCGTCCGGGATGACATCGCCGTCGATGACGGGGCCGAAGGCGATGTGGTACTTTGCGGGTAAGATGTTCTGTTCGATCAGCTCCTTGTAGTTCTTGCTCTGGAGACACTCCACCAGGTCGATGGTGTCTAGCATGTTGCAGCCCACCTTCTCAGCCAGCATCCGTGTGTACTTGGCAGGCTGGTAGTTAACCGCCCAGCTGGACAGAGCTGTACCACTCTGGATGATGGCTTTCTGGAAGAGATCTGAAAGGGTGAAAACTGATGTTAGACACAAGTCTAAATCTAATCTCACACATGGTGTTTGGTGTTTTTCACAAATGGAAAACATTTCTTGCAATAAAACTGCTTAAAGAATACACACACCTGGAACAGCCACATTGGTATTAACTCAGTATAGAAATAATTGGTATTTTCTGGTATTATTTAAGTAATTCTGATGTAACATCTTCGGTGAGTTACAGTATACTGCATATTATCCTATACTGACACAATATGCAGCATAAGGATGATTAGGGAGATGGACAGGGACATCACATCTAGTCAACGCTGGTCATAATAAATGAATCAGACTGAAAATAAAATACAGATTTGTTTATTCTGCAATGAGGCTTCAGGACACTTATTCATCCTGAATTATGTTTTTGGTCTGTCTGCCACTCTGCAAATAGGCCACAGCGCACTAGGAATACTTCTTGTATGTTACATCTCTTCCAGTATTTTCTTTAGTTCTATTTATATCCTTGTGATGGTGACTCAAAAAGGACGACTTGAAAAGTACGTTTCCGAGCCACAGAAGACGTCTCCCGCTAGGCCTAGTTAGCAACAGAGGTTTATTTCGCTTTTCCCCCCCCCCATTTCCCCTGGATGAAGAATATCAGTTAAAACCTGACTCACCAGAAGGGAATTTAAATATGTTGCATCTGCCTCCTGTGTTTACCTCAGTCTGCTTGCTGAGGCCCGTGGAGCCGTGAAATAGAAACATATCATGTCCTACAAAGGGAGCAGCGACGAGGGGCTACGGCTTCCATGCCACCTGGGTCTGGCTAAAAGGGGTGATGCAAGAACATAGCTGCCTGACTAACACACGGCCCTAGCAAATCCGATTCCATCACCACACCAATCCTGGGCTAACCTCGGTAACCCAGAACCAAATCTCGTGAGATTTGGATTTTATTCCGGGGGGTATTGGTAAAATGTTTGTTCCTAGTGTGAGTGATGGGATCAGGGTGGCAGATGTTAAGGAAATGATCCACTCAAAAAAGATCTTTCATATTTGTTTCATTAGTCCACTGATGATACAGTCCCGAAATGTTTTGCATGTCAGCGATCAAGTCTTCTTCTTGAAGCAACATCTCAAGACATCAGTCAGGAAGTTACAGCTTGGTCGCAAATGGGTCCTCCAAATGGACAATCACAAAGCCCTGACCTCAATCCTTATAGAAAATGTGTTGCCAGAACTGAAAAAGTGTGTGCGAGCAAGGA
The DNA here is from genome assembly GCF_034236695.1 of Oncorhynchus nerka. NCBI lineage: Eukaryota > Metazoa > Chordata > Actinopteri > Salmoniformes > Salmonidae > Oncorhynchus > Oncorhynchus nerka. Next base: position 28,469,415 of record NC_088397.1, read on the forward strand.
GGCCAACACACCTGACTCAGTTACACCAGCTCTTAGTATTTGGTAGCATTGCCTTTAAATGGTTTAACTTGGGTCAAAATTCACCCAACTTATTGTGGAAGGCTACCCGAAAGTTTGACCCAAGTTAAACAATTTAAAGGCAATGCTACCAAATACTAATTGAGTGTATGGAAACTTCTGACCCACTGGGAATGTGATGAAATAAATTGAAGCTGAAATAAATAATTCTCTCTACTATTATTCTGACATTTCACATTCTTAAAGTAAAGTGGTAATCCTAACTGACCTAACACAGGGACTTTTTACTAGGATTAAATGTCAGGAATTGTGAAAAACTGAGTTTAAATGTCCGACTTCAACTGTACATGCAGTGCCAGTCAAGGGTTTTTCTTTATTTTTTACTATTTTCTACATTGTAGACATCACATCTATGGAATAACACATATGGAATCATGTAGTAACCCAAAAAGTGTTAAACAAATCCAAATATATTTTATATTTGAGATTCTTCAAAGTAGCCACCCTTTGCCTTGATGACAGCTTTGCACGCTCTTGGCATTCAATATTTGAATTGGACTTCTGACAGAATGGCGATGAAAGAAGAATTCATCGTGGTATGTTCTTTTATTGGACATAATCCAGAACTAGATGTTTTCCCCTGAGGCTACTCCTGCTGTTGTCACTCAGTAGCACCAGCGGACATGGGGAGAAATTAAAGTCTATGGACGAGTGAAAAGACATGTCCATTTCCTGCCATAACTGATATTGATTCATATTGACGGAAATAAAGTCTGAAGTTGCATGATGTGCCCGGGTTGAGATCTAGCTGGGATTTTGCCCTATGGAGACTGATTAGGTAATGCTGTTTTCACAGTCACTTACTCAAACAGCTCCTGGTGAGATTCAGCTGCAGAGAAAGAGAGCGAGGAAGAGCGCGAGAGAGAAAGTACAGCTAGCTATTCAATTGTCTATCTCTGTGGGCGTCCCAAATGACATCCTATCCCCCTATATACTGCACTACTTCTGACCAGAGAAATGAAGTGCACTACAAGGAATATGATACCATTTGGGACGCAGACTTTGTTTGCCTCCACTACAATGAGAGGTGCACCGGGCTGTAGGAGAACAACAATGACACTTAATGACACATTTCTAAGGAAACTACTTTCGAATGATAATTTGTTTTTAAACAACGAGATATAAATGTACTATAATGTTACGGGGGTGAGCCATTCTAATGTCCTTGATACCCAGCTACCACTTTTCTCTGGCTGGTCACACAAATATCTAGTGACTGAGGCAGGCAATATTTGACACTTGAGTGAACCTGTGAACACAGTCCAGTTGTTATCCCTGCCATGTGGCGATGAAATGTGACGCTCCATGTTCAGGTGTATTCTGACTGCTGAAAATAAATCGTAGGGGCTGCGTCCCCAAATTGAACCCTATTCCCTATGTAAATGCGGTATGTTTGATCAGGCGCCATAGGACTCCGGTCAAACGTAGTGCACTGGGCAGGGAATAGGGTGCCATTTGGGGACACGGCCGTACCCTCCCAGCGAGAGAGGTAATTCCTGTTTGAAACAAAAATCCCTCTGAAGATCTCTATCAAATAAAGCAATACATATAATAAAAGGTATTTGTTTCATTACTACGCTCCAAAATGATAGTTCATATGACCATATGAATTGAATTAATAATCATTCGTTGCAGTGTATAAATCTCACAGTGGACACCGAGAATGATTCATTTTATGATTCATTAAACATTCAAAAGGAATTGTATTCACTGACTTTGGCTGGAAAAAAATATAGCACAATCTCAATGATCTCCGAGGAGGTAAGGGAACATTTTTGGGGACTAAAAATACCCTCTACATACCTTCTGAGTAGTGAGAGAGCGTGAGCAAGCTAACACACGATGCCCCTGCACCAGAGCCGAAGATTGTCACTCTCTTTGGATCTCCTTTGAAGGCCTGAATGTTCTCTTTGATCCACCTCAGCGCTTGGATCTGGTCCAGCAGTCCATAGTTCCCCTTGGCTGCCTGGTCCCCTGTGCTTAGGAAGCCTGTGAGAGCAACAAGAGATGGGAACAAACTCATTGATCACCTCCTTCTTTGATCTCCCTCTAAAAAAAAACGCTTGTCATGGAAACAGAGGGGAGACAGACGGGAGAAATTCATATTGGACAATATTCTGTACCTGGTGGTGATTTAGAGATGTCTCATAAAGTTAAGTACATAAATAAATAAAGCATAACGTGTAAAATACAAGGACATTTAAACAAATACATTATTGCGCCTGCTAACACTTTTCAATGTTGATATTGTTGTCTCTGGGACCATGGGACAGGGAAACACTGTAGAGTTACCGTCGCGCACACACACACACACATACACACACACACACACACACACAGACACACAGACACACACACAGACACACACACACACACACACACACACACAGGCACACGCACGCACACACACACACACATACACACACACACACACAGACACACAGACACACACACAGACACACACACAGACACACACACACACACACACACACACAGACACGCACGCACACACACACAGGCACACGCACGCACGCACACACACACACACAGACACACACACACACACACACACACACACACACACACACACACACACACACACACACACACACACACACACACACACACACACACACACACACACACACACACACACCTAAAGAACAGTGCTTGCATCCCTAGGAGGCGTCTCAAAACATACAGCAGTAGCCCGTCTTCCACTATATTTATCGCCACAACGGACGGAGGTAAATGTGGCGGGAATACATTGACGTAAGTTCCAACGATCAGTGAAATAATGGATGACCTCATCCAGGTATGAATGGCCTGTACAACACAGCACAACGGAAACAGGAACCCTCCTTATGGAACCCATTGGTACCGTTCTATTCATAAGAACGGAAGCACGCGGCGAGTCAGCGACACCTGCGTGCTTCCAGTCTTATTATCCAGTCAAATAGCTAAAACTCTTCAGTAAGTCACAGTGGTTCCGAATGACCTGGGAATCATCCCTTGCTGTTAAGATCGAGAGAATCATGTAGGATAATGTAGGGTTGTACTCCCTCAGTCATTCAACCTGAGATGGCTGGAGTGCTCCTGACCGGACCACCATTATACTGAGAAGACAGAGCGGAAGAGACAGAGAGAGGCGAAGCTCCTTTTCATGGTCAACATTTACTTGGTTTGGCTTCAACTATACAGTGGAATATGCAGATAGAGAGACAAGACAGAGAGAGAAGGCAAGTTCCTTTTTCATAGTCTGAATTTCAACCCCATGGCTTTGACTTGGATTCGACTCTATACAGCCGAGTGTCAGGCCAGACAGACAAGCTTGTTGATACGCTTGTCAAAATCAGAAACTTGTTGACAAATTAGCTGATTTGTCTAAACCCATTAGGTGGTGGGCCTTTAGAGTCTGCGAGGGACGGCCACCGGGGTGTCTGGTCCTCGCAAGCGCCAGGCCTTGGATCTCTAAGCCGAGCCCCTGGCACAGACAGCCCCGGGTAGTGTCGCAAATGGTGCCCTATTCCCTACATAGTGCACTACTTTTGACCAGAGCCCTGGTCAAAAGTAGTGCACTATGTAGGGAATATGGTGTCCTTTGAGACACATGCTTAGCTCTCCGCTTCCATCCCAGGGGGGAGAGCCCAGACAGAGCAGTCTACAGGCTACAGGACAAATCGGATGAAAGGATGGAGAGAAGGAGGAAAAGGAGGAGGGAGAAAAGGAAAGATGTACTGTGGCCCTGTGATAGGGAGCAGATCCAGTTTGTCATGGTCTGGCTGTGAGGTGGAGGGGATAGAGGCATGGAGGAGGGGTAGAGGGGATAGAGGGATGAGGAGGGGTAGAGGGGATAGAGGGATGAGGAGGGGTAGAGGGGATAGAGGGATGAGGAGGGGTAGAGGGGATAGAGGGATGGAGGGATGAGGAGGGGTGGAAGGGTTGGAGGAGAGGTAGAGGGGATAGAGGGATGGAGGGATGATGAGGAGGGGTAGAAGGGATGGAGGGATTAAGGAGGGGTTTAGGGGATAGAGGGATGGAGGGATGAGGAGGGGTGGAAGGGATGGAGGGATGGAGGAGGGGTAGAGGGGATGGAGGAGGGGTAGAAGGGATGGAGGGATAGAGGAGAGGTGGAGGGGATAGGGAGATGGAGGGATGGAGGAGGATGGAGGGGATAGGGAGATGGAGGGATGGAGGAGGGTGGAGGGGATAGGGTGATGGAGGGAGAGGACAGACAGGTGGTGGAGGGGATAGCAGCAGAGGCTGTTGTGGGATTACAAGGCCCCTGGCAGGACTCACACTCCTGGGTATATGACTTCCAGGCCTCAGCTTGTCTCTCTCTCTCTCTCTCTCTCTCTCTCTCTCTCTCTCTCTCTCTCTCTCTCTCTCTTTCTCTCTCTCTCTCTGCTCTCTCTCTCGCTGCTCTCTCCCCCTCTCTCTCCATCTCCCTCTCTCTCTCCTCAGTCTCCACTCACCATGTCTGTCTGAGAAGAGGAGCTGGGGCGAAGGGGAGCGGAGCAGAGAGGATAGCCCACCAGTAACTCCTCAGGGTGTGTGAAAAGATTAGCGAAAGCTTCCATTTCAAGAAGCTGCTGCGGATATTACTGAGGAGAACGTTGCATTAGGATGTATTATGGACATGAGCTTTGAAGATATTTCTACTATTTGAACATATATTGATAACTGCTATAACTGCTATTGCAAAGCTTGTGAAAACACACTATGCTAGTATATTTAACATCAATATCAATGGTTCACCTGTGTCAAAAGAAGAGCAACACAATGCCTGATTAAATTCACTGTCACAGACAACACAGCTTAAACCTCCATAAAAATGGAGCTCATCAAACATGCTCTTCAGAAATCAAATATTCCTTCAGCAATATATTTCACAACGTATTTTAGTATTGATCTTACTCTGCCTGGGAATGCATCTGAGTAAAATATTATTTGCTGAATGCTAATATTGTTGCTACAATATCACAGGGTCGATGCAGAAATGACAATGTCCTTCCAAAGCATTTTTTACGTCTCAGACCTAGGCATCCACATGCTTCCCGGCCGAAACAGTTCGGAAGAGTTTGTGCATACATTATGACGACATTTTGTGGCGTTTTTGTTCATTTTGGACTTCGGTGAGGGCACACACCGTTTTCTCTCGAGGTCAGCCGAAGTTCAGGAATCGAAGTCTACGCCCCTTCGTCTGTGATTGGTCAACTGTCGGGATTCTTCAATAAAGTATGTTGTCATTCAACGAGAGACGACACGTTTTCATGCACATGTTTTCATTGACAAATACTGCACCAAACATATTAGTTAGATGTAAAATTGCGTCACTAAGATCGCGACAAAAATGTATGACAGATTTCTTGAGTTACCTTCGATTAATTCAGACTATTTTGAGAAAGTGTATACTTGCACCAGTGTCTCAAAATGGCCAAACAGTAATATTGACACTTTTTTATTGTCTTTCAAGCGAAGGTCTTTGAGGAGAGCATGAAAGCAGAGTAGTTTGGTTCACCTAGCCAACTTCAGCTAGCTACATTTACATTACATTTAAGTCATTTAGCAGACGCTCTTATCCAGAGCGACTTACAAATTGGTGCATTCACCTTATGACATCCAGTGGAGCAGCCACTTTACAATAGTGCATCTAAATCTTTTAAGGGGGGGGTGAGAAGGATTACTTTATCCTATCCTAGGTATTCCTTAAAGAGGTGGGGTTTCAGGTGTCTCCGGAAGGTGGTGATTGACTCCGCTGTCCTGGCGTCGTGAGGGAGTTTGTTCCACCATTGGGGGGCCAGAGCAGCGAACAGTTTTGACTGGGCTGAGCGGGAACTGTACTTCCTCAGTGGTAGGGAGGCGAGCAGGCCAGAGGTGGATGAACGCAGTGCCCTTGTTTGGGTGTAGAGCCTGATCAGAGCCTGGAGGTACTGAGGTGCCGTTCCCCTCACAGCTCCGTAGGCAAGCACCATGGTCTTGTAGCGGATGCGAGCTTCAACTGGAAGCCAGTGGAGAGAGCGGAGGAGCGGGGTGACGTGAGAGAACTTGGGAAGGTTGAACACCAGACGGGCTGCGGCGTTCTGGATGAGTTGTAGGGGTTTAATGGCACAGGCAGGGAGCCCAGCCAACAGCGAGTTGCAGTAATCCAGACGGGAGATGACAAGTGCCTGGATTAGGACCTGCGCCGCTTCCTGTGTGAGGCAGGGTCGTACTCTGCGGATGTTGCAGAGCATGAACCTACAGGAACGGGCCACCGCCTTGATGTTAGTTGAGAACAACAGGGTGTTGTCCAGGATCACGCCAAGGTTCTTAGCGCTCTGGGAGGAGGACACAGTGGAGTTGTCAACCGTGATGGCGAGATCATGGAACGGGCAGTCCTTCCCGGGAGGAAGAGCAGCTCCGTCTTGCCGAGGTTCAGCTTGAGGTGGTGATCCGTCATCCACACTGATATGTCTGCCAGACATGCAGAGATGCGATTCGCCACCTGGTCATCAGAAGGGGGAAAGGAGAAGATGAATTGTGTGTCGTCTGCATAGCAATGATAGGAGAGACCATGTGAGGTTATGACAGAGCCAAGTGACTTGGTGTATAGCGAGAATAGGAGAGGGCCTAGAACAGAGCCCTGGGGGACACCAGTGGTGAGAGCACGTGGTGAGGAGACGGATTCTCGCCACGCCACCTGGTAGGAGCGACCTGTCAGGTAGGACGCAATCCAAGCGTGGGCCGCGCCGGAGATGCCCAACTCGGAGAGGGTGGAGAGGAGGATCTGATGGTTCACAGTATCGAAGGCAGCCGATAGGTCTAGAAGGATGAGAGCAGAGGAGAGAGAGTTAGCTTTAGCAGTGCGGAGCGCCTCCGTGATACAGAGAAGAGCAGTCTCAGTTGAATGACTACTCTTGAAACCTGACTGATTTGGATCAAGAAGGTCATTCTGAGAGAGATAGCGGGAGAGCTGGCCAAGGACGGCACGTTCAAGGGTTTTGGAGAGAAAAGAAAGAAGGGATACTGGTCTGTAGTTGTTGACATCGGAGGGATCGAGTGTAGGTTTTTTTCAGAAGGGGGTGCAACTCTCGCTCTCTTGAAGACGGAAGGGACGTAGCCAGCGGTCAGGGATGAGTTGATGAGCGAGGTGAGGTAAGGGAGAAGGTCTCCGGAAATGGTCTGGAGAAGAGAGGAGGGGATAGGGTCAAGCGGGCAGGTTGTTGGGCGGCCGGCCGTCACAAGACGCGAGATTTCATCTGGAGAGAGAGGGGAGAAAGAGGTCAGAGCACAGGGTAGGGCAGTGTGAGCAGAACCAGCGGTGTCGTTTGACTTAGCAAACGAGGATCGGATGTCGTCGACCTTCTTTTCAAAATGGTTGACGAAGTCAGACAGACAGACAGACAGCTGCCAGCCGAACTGAAGCATGCTAATGCCTTCAGAGGGAGCTTGCACCATCAGACTAATCTCTGTCTGTCTGTCTGTCTGTCTGTCTGTCTGTCTGTCTGTCTCTCTCTCTCTCTCTCTCTCTCTCTCTCTCTCTCTCTCTCTCTCTCTCTCTCTCTCTCTCAGCCAAACTTATGCTGATGCTGCTGTGGCAGGGCAGGGCAGGGGTTGCAAGCTTAATGGAAGTCAGACAGCCATCATTCAGCCTCACAACAGTACAGCTCGAATAGATCTGGGTTTGAGTGGCAGCAGTGACATAAGAGGTCTGCTTGGCCACACTGTCATTTAATGCCACTTGGAACGGCAAGTAAAGGGCTCCATCCGTGTTACCAAGCATGCAGCGGCTGGTAGCCTAACGGTGAAGGGCGTCGGGCAAGTAAAGACCGCTGGTTCAAATCCCCGAGCCAACTAGTTGAAAAATCTGCCAATGTGCCCTTGAGCAAGGCACTTAACCCTAGCTGCTCTGGATAAGAGCATTTGGTGAACTGTGATGTCACCAAGCAAATTTCTCTATGGGACAATAAAGTACCCATTCATTCTCCCCTGCATGATACTGGGCACTAACACCGTCATGCATTGCCTTAAGGAATGTTACAGTATGATACATTTACAGAATGATAAAGGACTATGACAAATGCATGCGCTCTCATTGAAATGTCAAGATACTGTGGTCACACACACACACACACACACATCCCTTTCCACGTTCAGGCCATTTGGGGCTGCTGTCTATTGGATATGTTTGGACACCAGTGGAGGCTGCTGAGGGGAGAACGGCTTTTAATAATGGCAGGAACAGAGAGAATGGAATGGCATCAAACCATGTGTTCTATGTATTCGATACCATTCCACTTATTCTGCTCCAGCCATTACCACGAGCCAGTCCTCCCCAATTAGGGTGCCACCAACCTCCTGTGGTGGACACTTTCCCTAAATGGTATTGATCCTGTGGAACCATGCTGTGCATTGGCAGGACGACTCCACCGATTGCACACCATGGGTCTGCAAGAGATTTTCCACATACTGTGCCAGCCGCTTGGCAGGATGCGAGGTAGGCTAAGAGCACAACATACACTGAGTGGACAAAACATTAAAGACCCCTGCTCCTTCCATGGCTTAGACTGACCTGGTGAATCCCAGGTGAAAGCTATGATTCCTTATTGATGTCACTTGTTAAATCCACGTCATTCAGTGTAGGTGAACGGGAGGAGACCGGGAGGAGACCGGTTCAGGGAGGATTTGTGAGCCTTGAAACACTTGACACATGGATTGTGGACAGTATGTGTGCCATTCAGAAGGTGGATGGCCAAGAGAAAATATTTAACTGTAACGCTCAACAGTTTCAGGTGTGTGTCAAGAATGGTCCACCACCCAAAGAACATCCGGCCAACTTGACACAACTGTGGGAAGCATTGGCGTCAACATGGGCCAAGCATCCCTGTGGAACGCTTTCAACACCTCGCAAGAGTCCATGGCCTGACGAAGCTGTTCTGAGGGCAAAAGGAGGTGCAACGCAATATTAGGAAGGTTTCCCTAATGTTTTGTACACTCAATGTATAGTATGCTGCTGTAGCACGTCTGTAAGCGCATGGTCAATGCACAGATCATATGAAGTTGCTATATTTCTGGAGCAATATATTTCGATTTGACACCAAACATTACAGTGTTTTTTCAAGCTTCTTGCCACCAGCTGGTGCTTGCCTCATAGCCTGTATCTACACCTTGATCTGACCAATTAGTAGCACCGGCCTTTCCTATTGTACGCCTCTCTTAATAGAGAGGGACAAGTCTTTTCATTTTCCCAGGCCTTGTCTTTCACCAAGACAAAACAAACCATAGTTGGTATTGAATTGACAAGCCGGACTTTCTTTGTATCAACAGAACACATGAGAGCAAGGAAGAAAAAGCTCTGACCGGCGTCTATCCATCTATCCAGACATTCATTGTGGCGGTAATAGTGCCTAACGGTGCTCTCTGTCCAGAGAATAATCCGCCCCGTGGCTCCCAGATTAAATTATAATTATCAAAGGGAGAGATGTGAAGGGTAATGTTTGGAATTAGCTGCTCAAGGAGGTCAGGTCACAGCTACAGCTAGCTCAGTGAAAGCCAGTGATTGGGCTAGCATCCCAAATGGCACCCTATTCCGGTTATCTCACAGGGCTCTGGTGAAAAGTAGTGCACTATATAGGGAATAGGGTGCCATTCGGGATGCTGACATTGAATCTCAACCTCTGTCTGTATGTCTGTCAAAAATGATTCTCTCTGGCGAAGTCCCGGGGAGCTGGGAACTCTCGCAACTTTGTCGTCTCTGGCCAGTCTGTCATATCAACCCGTCAAATATGGTTTAGAATCCTTTATAGATGTACATCTGCAAGCCACCAAATAACCCCATCCCAAATGAAAGACAGTGCACCCGCTATAGGCAAATGTAGCCTATCTTGTGAAGTGGGCATGTTGAAGTAGAGCCTGTATCTGTGTGTGAAAATGTGGAAATGGGGACATAACAGATTAATCCGTACAAAGGAAACAGGCGTTGTCCTGCTATCTATCTCATTCCGTTCGAGTCTATAATCATGCTACAGAATTAGAGTACATCAGAGGCAGGTGGGCTGGTTACCCATAATCCCCAGTGATTGACAGACAGCGACCCGTGGAAGCAAAACATAGCAGCTGTCAAAGTGCATTCACTGATGCTGGTAAATTTGGCCATATTAGTGGTGGCGGATTAAAAATGACAGCAGAGCGATTACTTACACTCCAAATGGAATTATAATTATGAGTGAAAAAGACACATTTCCTCCCAGTTCTTTTTTTTCTCTTCTCCTCCCCGGCCGTCATCGTTTACACATTCAGCAGGCTGTGCCCTAATGTGGTTGCTGCTGTGTGTGTGTGTGTGTGTGTGTGTGTGTGTGTGTGTGTGTGTGTGTGTGTGTGTGTGTGTGTGTGTGTGTGTGTGTGTGTGTGTGTTCTGTTTGCGCAGGCAGGCCAGGGGCTATACATAATAATGTGGTTTAAAGCTGACATATTAGAGGCTTGTGATGAGGGGGAAAAAGTACAGGTCACTCTGGGTTGTCAAATCAGTAGCTAAGTAAACAATTCATACTAGTAACAATGAATGGAGAAGAAAAAAAAACCTTTCATCGTGTTCTGCTTTGATAGAAAGTTAGGATTGATGATTGATTCAATAACCTGGAAAACTCTCTTCCTAAGAGTTACATTATTATTGTGACATGTAGATGTTATTTCCTGGAAGCAGTTTGATGTTGCTGAACAATGCACACCTGACATGGGTTTTTGAAGAAACATCTTTTGATGAGAGCTGACTTCACTCTCAGTGTGAAGCCAAGTGGTCAAAACAGAAACACTTCCTTTGTGAAAATATATGGATTTGGCAACGTCAAAGAATGCAGCAACATTAGGTTCACGGCGTTCAAATGGGAAAATACAATTTTGATTCGCTTTTTGACTGAATTAATAATATTCATTCATTTGTACTTTTTAATGAATAACATTCATTCAAATAATGTGGCAATAACTCTTGCAGTACAATCTCTCGCTCTCTCTCTCTCTCTCTCTCTCTCTCGCTCTCTCTCTCTCTCTCTCTCTCTCTCTCGCTCTCTCTCTCTCTCTCTCGCTCTCTCTCTCTCTCTCTCTCTCTCTCTCTCTCTCGCTCTCTCTCTCGCTCTCTCGCTCGCTCTCTCTCTCTCTCTCTCTCTCTCTCTCTCTCTCTCTCTCTCTCGCTCTCGCTCTCTCTCTCTCTCTCTCTCTCTCCCCCTCTCTCTCTCTCTCCCCCTCTCTCTCCTCTCTCTATCCTCTCTCTCTCCCCTCTATCCTCTCTCTCTCTCTCTCTCTCTCTCTCTCTATCTCTCTCTCTCCCTCTATCCTCTCTCTCCTCTCTCTCTCTCTCTCTCTCTCTCTATCCCTCTCTCTCTATCCTCCCTCTCTCTCTCTCTCTCTCTCTCTCTCTCTCTCGCTCTCTATCCTCTCTCTCTCTCTATCCTCTCTCCTCTCTCTCTCTATCCTCCCTCTCTCTCTCCTCTCTCTCGCTATCATCCCTCTCTCTCTGTCTCTCTGTCTCTCTCTCTCTATCCTCTCTCTCTCTCTCTCTCTCTCTCCTCTATCCTCCTTCTCTCTCTCTCTCTATCCTCTCTCTCTCTCTCTCTCTCTCTCTCTCTCTCTCTCTCTCTCTCTCTCTCTCTCTCTCTATATATATATATATATATATATCCTCTCTCCTCTCTCTCTTTCTGCCTTATTAGAAAGTTACAGATGTAGGATCTTGTTTGTTGCTGAGAATTCCCCTGTACGGCAGGAAATGCAAACTTGTAGTGTATTCAAGGTTTAAAATGTCAGACTTGATTTGCCCTAATGAAAAATGTGTCAACCCCTACAAAAATGGTCCATTAATTATAATCCATAATTCACATTTCCTGCTGCAGGATTATATCCCTGCAGTAACAAACTGGCTCAAATTAAGATCCTACATATGTACCATTAGAACAGCTCGTTTGAAATAACTCAGAATGTCAATAAGATTTGAGCACCTTTCCTCCCGCTAACAATCAATTAAGTTCCGTAATACACAGAGAGAGAGAGAAAGCGAGAGAGAGAGAGAGAGAGAGCAGTATGTTTCTCCCAACCGCGAAGAGTGCAATTGGTTACATCCACGGAGTTAGGGAACAACCCCTGTGATCCACCAGCGTATGTTCATTAAATTGTGCGGAGGTAATTAGAATCTATCGGACACCAGACCAGAGACATTTGCACCGCTTGCAGAGTTCATAACTGCACAAACATTCCCCAGGCCCCACAGCTCTGAACTGCATTACAGTAGCAACAGTTTTACAGGAAATGCTGCAGTATGAGGTACGACACCAGAATAGTGTGTTCCACAGCTTAAGTACTTTTTTTCTGTACACCTACTGTGAATTTATCAGAAAATAACAGTGTACTAAATGCCACCCCTGACAATTTGACATGTCTGTCTGTTTCCAAGTTATATGACTTTTCAAGTGTTGCCCACTCTAAAAACAGCCGTGTAAATCAAGTGTTGCCCACTCTAAAAACAGCCGTGTAAATCAAGTGTTGCCCACTCTAAAAACAGCCGTGTAAATCAAGTGTTGCCCACTCTAAAAACAGCCGTGTAAATCAAGTGTTGCCCACTCTTAAAACAGCCGTGTAAATCATGTGTTGCCCACTCTAAAAACAGCCGTGTAAATCAAGTGTTGCCCACTCTAAAAACAGCCGTGTAAATCAAGTGTTGCCCACTCTAAAAACAGCCGTGTAAATCAAGTGTCGCCCACTCTAAAAACAGCCGTTTAATCAAGTGTTGCCCACTCTAAAAACAGCCGTGTAAATAAAGTGTTGCCCACTCTAAAAACAGCCGTGTAAATCAAGTGTTGCCCACTCTTAAAACAGCCGTGTAAATCAAGTGTTGCCCACTCTTAAAACAGCCGTGTAAATCAAGTGTTGCCCACCCTGCTGCTACTTGCCTGAGTCAATGCCACTTCCTACATATTGCTTGTCATTCTGCGGCTGCATGGCATCTATGACACATCCATTACCCCTCAGCCTGAGGCAGGGCTGTTGCTCTCCTCCAACTCTGACTCACGTCATATCTTTAAGTCTGGTGGGATCATCAGTCTCAGAAATGCACTCCATGTTGACAACATTCTGGAGTCATCCGAGTCGCAGCGCTCCACGTGACTGATAACATTCTGCCGGGAGACCCACGAGAGCATGAAGTATGTAGTATCTCTGACAAACCTCCATCACCCACCCACTGGTCTGACTGACTCTACCCTGCTACAGACGCCCTGGTCCTGGCTCTCTAACACGCTAGCCCTGTTCCTTTTCCATAACATCGGGGGTATGATGCTAGCCGGTTAATGACCTTCCACAAGGACACAGAGAGGATTGTGATGATTTTGGATGGTACCATGCATATCTGTGCTATGGGTTTTGGCCCCGAAGTCGAATAAAGTAATCATCCCTGTCTAGCTGTCTAGCTGTTATTAATCCCCCAGTAAAAACAATCCCAAACAGATCGTAATACTTAGTGTCATTTTTAATATGACAAAACAGTACTGTAGTATGACAAAACAGTACTGTAGTATGACAATACAGTACTGTATGACAAGACAGTACTGTAGTATGACAAAACAGTAGTGTAGTATGACAAAACAGTAGTGTAGTATGACAAAACAGTAGTGTAGTATGACAAAACAGTAGTGTAGTATGACAAAACAGTACTGTAGTATGACAAAACAGTAGTGTAGTATGACAAAACAGTAGTGTAGTATGACAAAACAATAGTGTAGTATGACAAAACAGTAGTGTAGTATGACAAAACAGTAGTGTAGTATGACAAAACAGTAGTGTAGTATGACAAAACAGTTGTGTAGTATGACAAGACAGTACTGTAGTATGACAAGACAGTAGTGTAGTATGACAAAACAGTAGTGTAGTATGACAAAACAATAGTGTAGTATGACAAAACAGTCGTGTAGTATGACAGGTGCTAAAGGTATCAAGCCTCTGGGTGTGTGTTGGGGTGGGAAGTACAGTCGTGGCCAAAAGTTTTGAGAATGACACAAATATTAATTTTCACAAAGTTTGCTGCTTCAGTGTCTTTAGATATTTTTGTCAGATGTTACTATGGAATACTGAAGTATAATTACAAGCATGTGATAAGTGTCAAAGGCTTTTATTGACAATTACATGAAGTTGATGCAAATAGTCAATATTTGCAGTGTTGCCCCTTCTTTTTCAAGACCTCTGCAATCCGCCCTGGTATGCTGTCAATTAACTTCTGGGCCACATCCTGACTGATGGCAGCCCACTCTTGCATAATCAACGTTTGCAGTTTGTCAGAATTTGTGGGTTTTTGTTTGTCTACTCGCCTCTTGAGGATTGACCACAAGTTCTCAATGGGATTAAGGTCTGGTGAGTTTCCTGGCCAATCGACCCAAAATATCGATGTTTTGTTCCCCGAGCCACTTAGTTATCACTTTTGCCTTATGGCAAGGTGCTCCATCATGCTGGAAAAGACATTGTTCGTCACCAAACTGTTCCTGGATGGTTGGGAGAAGTTTCTCTCTGAGGATGTGTTAGTATCATTCTTTATTCATGGCTGTGTTCTTAGGCAAAATTGTGAGTGAGCCCACTCCCTTGGCTGAGAAGCAACCCCACACATGAATGGTCTCAGGATGCTTTAAAGTTGGCATGACACAGAACTGATGGTAGCGCTCACCTTGTCTTCTCCGGACAAGCTTTTTTCCGGATGCCCCAAACAATCGGAAAGGGGAGAAAATTATTTTACAACCATTCTTTGCTACCCTTCTTGACACCAGGCCATCCTCCAAAAGTCTTCACCTCACTGTGCGTGTAGATGGACTCACACCTGCCTGCTGCCACTCCTGAGCAAGGTCTGTACTGGTGGTGCCCCGATCCCGCAGCTGAATCAACTTTAGGAGACGGTCCTGGTGCTTGCTGGACTTTCGGCACATGTTTCCTTGCAGGTAACCATGATTGACAGAGGAAGAACAATGATTCCAAGCACCACCCTCCTTTTGAAGCTTCCAGTCTGATATACAAACTCAATCAGCATAACAGAGTGATCTCCAGCCTTGCCCTCGTCAACACTCACACCTGTGTTAACGAGAAAATCACTGACATGATGTCAGCTGGTCCTTTTGTGGCAGGGCTGAAATGCAGTGGAAATGTTTTTGGGGGATTCAGTTCATTTGCATGGCAAAGAGAGATTTTGCAATTAATTGCAATTCATCCGATCACTCTTCATAACATTCTGGAGTATATGCATATTGCCATCATACAAACTGAGGCAGCAGACTTTGTGAAAATTAATATTTGTGTCATTCTCAAAACTTTTGGCCACGAATATACATAGAGAGAGAGAGAGAGAGAGAGGATGACAGACTCTGTGGAGTGACAGGTCGTCCAGGTAGGGGACAGCTGTGTGACAGTGATGGAGGAGGAGGGATACAGAGCAGCTCAAGCACACACACACTCTGCCTCACTTCCCAGATGTCACACAGCCACATGCTCAAACACACACACACACACACACACACACACACACACACACACACACACACAAAACACACAAACACACTCACAGCTGACACAGTCACTCCTCCCTTCAGCTTCACCATTTCATGCATACACACAATGTCTGTCACTCTTCCTTCACTTTAATTTGAGCCTCACCACACACACACACGCTGGGGAAACCGCTGCTCAGTGCGGATCTGGGTCATGAAGCATTAAATCCCCTTGTTTATCATGTACCGCCCTTCCACCACACACACACACACACACACACACACACACACACACACATACACATACACACACACACACACCACAGCCACAGCCTATCACCTCAATGCACACCATCTGTCCTCCAAAGCTGGGCTACCAAATCCATTAGGGCTTCATGCCGCGTTCACGACATTTCGGGAACTTGGACATTTCCGAATTGCTTACTCGTTGTAGAAAGAAAGATGATACCATGTTTCCCACTTAAAGAAGTATCAGAATCAACCAATAGGAAGCTCTACGCAAATTACGCACTTTAATTTGAACTCGGAAGTCCCGGGTTTCCAACATGACGTGAATGCTGCATCACAGACAGGTCTCTCTCCCTCTGCAGGAACGGACCACATGAACCAGCCATCTGACAGACACCCTGGACTCTCTGGTAGCCATGCTACGGCTAAAACTACTCTGAACTATCTGTTAGCTGTAGTGGTGCCTGGAGAAGTGGGTATACTCTAATTTGGAAAAAATTATCCAAACGGACCGCAACAGTGAAGGAAAGGTGCCCTGTGTGAAACATTCTATGACAAACAGTGACATACACTGAATGAACTTAAATGATAAATCCCATATTGGTCTCTAACAGTCAGGCCAACCCAACCTGTACTTTGCAAGTAGGCTAATAGTAGGTCTACTATCGAAAAAGATAAATGAGTCTGTCAAGGTCACACTTTTTAATAGAAAAACAACACAATTGGATGTTCTAAGTACACAACAGTGCTTAAACCACATCGGGGGACCACTTTTGAGGTCTCGGGAAATATCCAAGAAATGTCCAAGTTAAATATCCAAGTTGTTTCTTCGCAGTTACCCTTTAATTCAAATGCCCAGACATCTAGCTAGCACTGTTGTTTGGTTAGTGGTGTTTCTGTAGCGTGGCATAAGAGTGAGTTTGCAAAACAAATGGCCACTGGGTTGGTGCAAATAATCATGATATCATTCTGCCAGGTCTGACCTTGATTCAAAGTAGCCTTTAGAAAAATTGGTGTTCAAGCAGCCAAGTCATTATCCCAGTCAACCCATGATAGTTGTTGCATCTTTAGATATTCCCATCTCTGTCCATGAAACCGCTCGCATGTGCAGTGTACATTTTAGAATGGTGTTTTACCACAAATTGCATGTTGGAACATTCACGCATAAGCCTACTGCCGTGTGCACATTGCTACGCTTGAAATTTGAAGAAATAATCGTTTATCAACATCTGAAGCTAAACATTCTGCTCCATCAGCCTTTATTATTTGATATGGCGTACACCTCCACTACACTACTTTGATACGCTTCAGGGTGATTAAGAAGTGAATATACGCAGTGCCCACAAAAAAATGTGTATACGTCATATACCTGTGTATACCCTCCACTACACCACTGGCTAGCCATACTACAGCTAAAACGATCCTAACCCCTCTGTTAGCCATGCTGCCGCTAAGACTACCCTGACCCCTCTGTTAGCCATGCTACCGCTAAAACGATCCTAACCCCTCTGTTAGCCATGCTGCCGCTAAGACTACCCTGACCCCTCTGTTAGCCATACTACAGCTAAAACGATCCTAACCCCTCTGTTAGCCATGCTGCCGCTAAGACTACCCTGACCCCTCTGTTAGCCATGCTACCGCTAAAACTACCCTGACCCCTCTGTTAGCCATGCTACCGCTAAAACGATCCTAACCCCTCTGTTAGCCATGCTACCGCTAAAACTACCCTGACCCCTCTGTTAGCCATGCTGCCGCTAAGACTACCCTGACCCCTCTGTTAGCCATGCTGCCGCTAAGACTACCCTGACCCCTCTGTTAGCCATGCTACCGCTAAGACTACCCTGACCCCTCTGTTAGCCATGCTACCGCTAAAACTACCCTGACCCCTCTGTTAGCCATGCTACCGCTAAAACGATCCTAACCCCTCTGTTAGCCATGCTACCGCTAAAACTACCCTGACCCCTCTGTTAGCCATGCTGCCGCTAAGACTACCCTGACCCCTCTGTTAGCCATGCTGCCGCTAAGACTACCCTGACCCCTCTGTTAGCCATGCTACCGCTAAAACTACCCTGACCCCTCTGTTAGCCATGCTACAGCTAAAACGATCCTAACCCCTCTGTTAGCCATGCTACAATGGCAAAATAGTCCAATTTCCCAGTTAGAGGTACAATCTGCAATATTTCTAGCGGTAGAATAGTCAGTTCAATACACCCACTGAGTGTTGAAGAAAATGAATGAAAGAGCATCATAAGGAGAATCCACAGCTCTGTTAGCCATGCTATTGCTTTCCATTTAAAGATCAATAACTACATAGTGGAAACCATCACACTCTCCCAGCCTTATATATAGGAAATCTCTTAGTTGGTATAAATTCAACTATTTAATCCAGAAATAGAAAAACACAGTAAGTCCATACTCAAAGAGCATTGCAAAAAAAGCTAACTTAAATGTACAATATGTGTAATGGTTTTTTTAGGCATCATAAGGAGAAACAGCACAGCCTCATTATCTTGCAGCTCAAGCTCAACGGCATGGGGGAGTTCAGTGTCTCTGTCACCCTTCAAAGCAAACAGGTTTGCAGGCCAGCCAGCAGAGTAAGATGGTTAATGATTTAGCGGCACATAAACATGCCGGAGGAGGAACTCCTACGGATTGTCACCCCCGCCACAGCTCAAAGAGAGTTAAGGGACTCCAAATGTCCTTCCTTTGGAATTGAAAATGGAGTATATGGGGTACTGCAGTTAAACATCTATTTGTTTGAGTCAGGATGAGGCGAGTGAGTTTCAGAAAACATAAAACAACAGTGATCACTATCTTGTCTATACAGACAAGACTATAAGACGACCCAGTATTGTCTCCAACCAAATTATACATTTGCTGTACATAAAATGCTGTTTGACAATGGTGTACTGCCAGTTAGTTGTGACTGGTCCATCCATCCAAACCCTTAACACAGAAATAGATCTGCTTTTCCTCAACCAGGCATTGGCCCAAGTACTGTAGATGCGCTGTCCCAAGCAGCATGCTGCCAAATCATGTGTTATAGCACCATTATAGCATCTTCTGAGTGGTTCTCCAAGACCCACACTGAGCATGATTTACCCCAAATAGTGTAACCAATAAAAAACATCAAGACGCCCCTGTATTAACTAACTGTCTGCAAAACATAAAGAAATACGGCCAAACTGTTTATCTTTAAGGACCCCAAAGTGGCACTGATCGAAGAGTGCATGTGTCATTGGTTGTTGCCGTATTTCTTATTGGCTTGCCTGGCAACACATGGGGTGCTACTCCACACATCCTCTCCACCGATGTTTAGTCAACAGAAGTAGGTGCCTGGGATCGAGGCAGAGAACACATTACACAGGGAATCGATACTAAGCAAATACATAACCATGTCAAGAAGTGGATAATCCTTTTTGTCTACAAGAGGCACAGCTCTTACAGTAACTCAATCCCAACAACAACACTGTCTGATGGCTAACTGCATCCCAAATGGCACCATATTCCCTGCAAAGGGCATTGCTTTTGACAATAGCCCTATTGAACCTGGTAAAAAAAAAGTAGTGCACTAGGGACTAGGGTGGCATTTGGAACGGAACGAGCGCTGTGTGTAAATGAGGTGAAGAGGAGGCTTCCAAAAACCCTCTCTAGAAAATCAATGTGCCACAGTGCTCTAATTGGGTGATAAAAAAAAAGCCTGTCATACAGTAATTGCATAGATGGTTATTTGTTTATTTTGTTGTTTGTCCTTGGTTTCCCCTGACGACATGTTTAAAATATAATAATTGCCCTTCAATAATCAAACCGTAATTTGTCAGAAAAAACACCCTGTCTTCTCTTGCTGTCAGTTAGATGTTGCCATGGTGACATTCCAATTTTCTTTGCACACCTCATTCTCTCCTCCATACAACCTTTGCACTGTTTTGACTGTTGCTTTTGACAGCCTTTGCCTTGTATATGACAACTGATGAATTCTAGGCTCACTTGTTGCTCTCACCAACTCGCTGTCTGTGAATGAGAACATGTTATTACGTTGAGTAATAATAATAATTTATTCAACCGTTATAGCACTTTTCATTACAGACAGAATCGCAAAGCGCTTGATAAGCAAAATAAACAAGTAGCGATTTAAAAATAAATATAGGCTACAACAGCTAGATCAAATCTGTTTGGCTGAGCATAGATGCCTTTCCTGCAGTCACATGACCAAATTGCCCTCTAGTGGCCTCATGGGTGGAATGTTATTAATATTTTTCTCAATTTTATAATTAATAAACATTCTCTTTTTTTAAATGTTGAAAATCTGATGTTTCTTTATCAAACGGTTTTGTTATATTTCAGTCTTCCGTGATGTATATAAAGTGTAATATTGGAATGCAAATTCAAAATGTAATACATTTAAACTCTATATCTGACATGGTACAGGTGTCTTCTTTTTTTTTAAAGCCCATAACCATATGTGTGAGGTGTATACTTCAGTTTCAAAGTATATTTGTTTAAGACTACCAAGAATGTGACCCTGATTTAGCCCACTGCAGTGAAAAGATAAATACAATTTTAGAAATAGGCGTTGTTTGTAAAAGAGCAGATTTACATGAGTTCCTAACCAAATTACTATCTATCAGAGAGGAAAAGCAATCTGGTGAGAATGTACTGTATGTATGTGTATTCATTTGGATTCAGTCTGGTTAATTAGGGAAAGTACAAACAGTCTCTGAACATGAAAGACTCCACGTTTGGTGGTTGGCCTCTCTCTCTCTCTCTCTCTCTCTCTCTCTCCCTTTCTCTATTGCTCTCTCTCTCTCTCTCTCTCTCTCTCTCTCTCTTTCTCTATTGCTCTCTCTCTCTCTCTCTCTCTCTCTCTCTCTCTCTCTCTCCCGCTCTCTATTGCTCTCGCTCTCTGTATCTTCCCTCCAGTTGTTGAACGACATTACATTTCAATAAGCTTTTCATCTGGGGAGGAGACCTCGACCCTAAAGAAATCTGATGCAAATGAACCCAACCCAAAACTCTCAGCTTTATTGATTTCTTAATCTGAGGAATCACTGTGGCAAAGACTGTAGTGGATTGGTACTCAAAGTTTTGTGTTATATATTTGTCATACAGTATTGCTAAATATACATACTGTATATACTATATCCAGCGGTGTGAGGACATAATATCATAGGTTGGTTGCACAGGTTAAGTTTGACCAATAAGAGAGTTCCTATGTTATTCCCCAGCCTTAGAGGAACAGAATTGTACCGCTTAACTCACCAATTCAGCTCTGGGCACAGTGTGGTGGCCTGTTTCAGCTTCCAGCTGGATGGAGCGAAAGTGATCCGAAGCTCCTCTCCAGAGAGGTGTCTAGCGGGTGGACACACGCACACACACTCACATGCACACGCACGCACGCACACAAACACAGCGTGGGTGGCCCCCTGGGTCAGTGAGCACGCGCACATTGGCTTGTTGTGCCTCCCCCTTGTCTATATTCTCAAGTCTTAGTGGTGTGTCTATGGCCAATAATAGCCAGCCCCAGCAGAATGTACTGGCTAATGTTCCAGACAGAATAAAGCCATGACCTCTGTAGACATTCCTATCCTTATAGGAAGAGCCTGAAGAAATACAATATAATTTCCTTTCTGAAGACATTATAAGACAAAATGGCCCTGAAATTTCCGAGCAGTATGAGGGCAAAGAGAATTATGGAGCCTATGTTTGTTTAACTGTAAGGGACAGAGTGGACCATTAGATGTTATCTTACAAATCATTCAAAGGTTTATTTATTTTTTTTTTTGGGGGGCATATTAACATCTTTTTAAGATCTTTCTTTCAGATTGTATGTCCCCAGTTTTATGATCACATTTTACTCATTGAGCACAGTGGTAAAGCAAGGAGCAGACTAGCAGAGATAACACTTCAAAGGAAAGACTGGAACGCTATAAACACACAGTTGATTCATGTTCATTTATGGCAGTAAACACCTGTATTTAGCTGTCCGAAGAACACAGTTGGTTCCTTACTGGGGTTCAAATGTTGTCACTTTGTGTTTCCAAGCGAGATGACTGGCAAGTGTTATATTCAGTAGCAATATTTTTCCAAAGGAAATTAAAACGGCAGTCATACCTTAAAACGTCTGCAGTATGTCATTGACTTAGTACCCAAATGCTGTGATCAAAACCTGTCGCCTGTAGTAAACTACATGGCATTTGGAAGATGTTTAAAGCGTGCCAAGAGAATATCTCAAGTGTTCTTAATTAGCCATTTAACGCGGTCCTTTAACAACCAGGCATGAATCCAACGTTCTTAAACTTAGTCTTAAATCATCTTTTTCGTGATCTTTTTCATTAAAAAAAAAAGAAAAAATAGTAGGTGTACCTAATCTAAAGTGTTCTCCCTCCATTCTCAACAAGTAGCTTCTTTGAACAACACTTAAAAGCCGGCGGGATCAATATTTTCCAGCAGGCATCCAGGAAAAGTGCTAATCGGATTCAAGCTCATGAAATTAAAATGACTCAGCAGGCTGTAATTAGTGTCACGCTATTAACTTTCTGATACATGTCAACTGGTAACTGAATACTTAAACACGGGCTTCACTTTAATCACGAACATCATACACAAACTGTATAGCACCATAGACTTCCGTTTAATCCGAATACCATATACGTCCTGCCTCGATATGTGTTATGAGAACGCATTAGGCACATCAGCTATAACCCCCTGACATGGGAATACCACTGCTCATCAACAAATCAAAACACATCTTCAACCAAGCACGATCCAGAAAAATCCATTATCCGCAAAACAGTGAATTTGTGTGTCTGTTGCATCTCCCTGGTATTTGAGTGTCATAACATTTCAGATATCAAGAATAATCCATTCTCTCCTCATTTCCAGAGTTATACAGCCAAGGCCGTACTGTGTGTGGCTTTGCTGTCATTAAAGGGCTCATCGAGGTGGTATTGTACTGTCGTAATTCAAAATGTCTTCATCCCTCACTTGTGTTGAACATCACCTTGACAACAGTCTTAGAAAAAAAAAGTGCTATCTAGAACCTTAAAGGGTTATTCGGCTGTCCCCATAGGTACATGTACGGTTGACATCATGATCAAATAATCCCTGTGGCTATCTGGCTACGGCAGGAAACATCCCTTATTTCCTGTTTCTCTCTTGCTCACGCTACCTACCTCTCATTTCCATACCACTTTCGCCTGAGTGTAGGAATAAGCATGAACAGATAAGAGCATTCTTGTAATATCCTCTGAAAGAAGCTTAAGACGTCTACACTGGATGAAGTGCTGTGTCTCTGATGTTACCAGGGGCACAAGTGAGGGGGACATAATTTTAATTTTTCTTATCTAGTCGGATAAACACTCCATACAGCCTACCCGACCGCTCGGAGGCGTCCGCATGGTCCTAAAGCGCACCGTTGCCTGTTTTATATCACATTCCAAGTATAAAACTGGTGGGGGACAAAATTACATTTCTGAATGTGGGGGGGGACATGTCCCCCCCGTCCCCAGTGAAAGTTACGCCCCTGCATGTTACAGAAGAAGGAGCCTATTTGAAGGAATTTTGTGTAAAATGACATTATCTAGTCTTGCTCAATTCCTTTCCTCACTATTATACATTGCCAGTCAGTTACTGTTAAAGTGAGTCTTCATCACCACCTCAGGGAACTGAAGCATATTAACATCTTGAGCTTTGCAAATAAACAAACTCTGAAAATGAATATGCAAAACATTTGACTAAATCGTGACGCTTAGAGGCTCCCAAAACCTTTAAAAACGGAATACTGTGTCAGAGAAGGTCAAACACTTTTACAATAAGACTACAGCACCGCTGAGCAGAAACGAACAGCATCGGTACTGGTACTACACTGGGAGTTGACATCATCATCATAATGATAATAATAATAATAATAATAATAATAATGATGATGATGATGATGACCATCATCATCATAATATAAAATAACAAAAATATGACAACTTTATGTATATATACAAGTGTATGGCCATATTTCAGTAAACTGCAACAGGAAATCATATCTGGGTTGCAACACATGTGTCTTAATATAGCTGTAATATCACAGATATTTTGAATCTGTACGCGTATTTAATTCAGAGGCACTCCAATAAAGAAAGTCAAAAAGCCTGGCTCTACAGTAAAGTCCCATACCGTGGAACCATAACATTGAGCGATACAAGTTTATTGTTGCTTGGTTGGGTGGGTTTTGATTAAATCTGTCTCTTGCTGTCTTCTAAACTCAACAGACTCACTGTAATCTCAGAATAATAGTGATCGTCAACTGATGTCAGATGACGTGTTTGCTTTGTTAAATCCTTCTTGTGTTTTTTAAGCTATTTTTGTTACTATCTGACAATTATGTTCATATATAAAACTGGAAGAGATAAACTATATATATTTTTTGCAGCTATAGCAAACAGTATCCACAAGAAACAGGCAGGCACACCCGCCCACCCACCCAACACACTCTCCTAGGCTTCGACTGTTTCACATTACAGCTGGTATAATAGCAATTGAACCTGAAAAGTGTGGGTCGCGAAATGTGCGACCTCCAAACACGGAGGGAGTCACGGGGAGAAATGGACTGTGATAACCTGGTGTTGTTCAGCCACACAGTCCGCCATAGTGGTTAACCCAGAGGTGGAAACATTGCCACCATCCTTACCCGTTTACTAGCCCCCAGCAGAACCAAATCAACCCCCCCCCCCATTGTGTAGTGACTGTCAAAACTTAACAACTATTACGGCCAACCCGCCACTCTACTTAGCCATTTGCAAATCAGTCATTTTTTTGGCAGTCTGAGTCTCATTGATTAATGTTTACCGTGGCATTTTCCATCCTGCCTCATTATCCACCAGACTGGATAGCGGAGGCAGAGGCTTTCTTAAACCACGGAGGAAGATGAGCGAGCGATGCCCGGTCATCTCAACCGATTGTAATTGCCCAAATTCAATGCAGCGTGCAATTACATTCACTATACTCTGTGTACCAGACCACTTACTGAAAGCAAACTCTGCAGGATAAACAATGCATTAGGGAGAGGGAAGGAAGACAGAAGGGGTGAGAGAGGAGGGCATCATTTGCCATTTGCAGTCATCCTCTGGCGTAACAAAAAAAAAGGATACTTTCAGTAACATGGAGATTTACTGAGCCACTGACCAAATCCATTTAAAATACCACCCAGCTTTCTTTGTTTTTATCATCCTCGATCTTTCTACTCATCTGAGATTCAGTATTTGCTGTTATCAGTACATCACACACACATAGAGTATGTGCGTGCGTGTGTGTGACGTGTGTGTGTGTGTGTCATTTGTTTTGTGCGTTGCTTGTGCACGTGTGTTGATCCACACGCTGATGATGTCCATGTCCCCTCTCCTCTCCATCTGGGCCTGCGTGGCACTACCCAAATCTCTCCAGTGCATCTAGTGTACTGTAGCTTTGCTTGACACAACTGTGTCAGCTCTGTGTGGAGCTCAAGCAGCTCAAAAGCCAATAAAACACAAAGGTGAATGAATGTGAATGTGATGAAATATCTCTGTATGGCGGTCTTGGAGAGAGCCATGCCTACTTCCAGAAAAACATAGCTGGCTTGTGTGTTTAGATCCTGTCCATTCTCATTTTTACAGTATGAGGACATGAAAATAATGGGCACTATTTTTGGCCAAGTACTTTTTTTTCCCCCAAAAAGAACATTTACAAACCACAGAGAAGAGAGAGAATATATCAATACCAATATCAATATATTTCAGGGTTTTGTTTACAATCTTCCACCGAAACATCACGACAACAATGACCTTTAAAAGTGAACCTGTCTGCGATCAGCCTTGTTTTGCTAAATATTGTTACAAAAAGCAGGACGTGAAAAGCTGAATCACATCCGTGCCTCCTCTAAAGGTCTTCCGAACAAAAACAAGCTATTCGTATTCACCATAAAAAAGACAACGTAAATCCATAACGATCTGACAATTACTCAACAGAAATTACGATTCATTTGTTTAATTTCTGATGTGCAAAGTCGTTTTTTCACAACGCCTTTGTTGTTATAGTCGTATGCTTTACTCATTCTTATTTAAAAGGTACCTGCTCCAAAGAAAATAGTGATAATGAATTGTTATTCAAGGATCTGAATCAACCGTGATAATAATAAACAAACAGTCAACATGACGTCAATGCCATTTCCATTGACACTTCTTTTACCAGATAAGTTGACTGAGAGTGTACTCTCTTTTACAATTATTTACCACAACTACAGTTGACGTCCAAATCAACCAGTGTGAAGTAAAGAAAGGCCTCGTGGAACACTAAGCCAGAAAATAACTCAGTGTGCTCTTTAACACACCATAAGAGAGGGAAAACTCTAACTCACTGAAATATTACGTTTTCATGTCTTCCGAATGTTCTGATCTACGCTGCTAAAAAACAACAACATTGAAACGTAAAGAATATTTCACTGAATGCAGGTTTTGACTTTATTCCAGGATATTCCTTTTGAACCCGGCCTGCAAAGACTTGTTACGGCAAACTTCTGAGCTGAGCACGTCAACTCCTCTTTCTATCTATCGCACACCGCCATCTTCCCTGAGACACATCAGAGCTCAATCTGATATTAAGGCTTTGTGTGGAATAAAGGTAGCTAATAGCAGTCAGAGTGGTGACTGTTCATTTGTCAAAGTAGGCGTGAGACTGGCGCACATCGTCAAAAGGAGCATAGTGAGAGAGGGCCATTTGTCATGCTAATGAATGCTTTGCCCTCGTTTTCCTGCCACGGCCCATTCCTTGCGTGTACAGGCCTAAAGGAAATGTATGTTTGTTTGTTAGTTGTTCTACTTTTTAAATGAGCTGGGGCTATTTGAAAGAGAGCTGACCGGGCATCAACACTGGGGCAGTGGGCTGACTCTGTGTTCTCCTCTCATCTCTGTCACGTCAAAGCGGCCTCTCCTCTCTCCTTTCCGTGACTCGGAATAAGTGTGTTTATTGTACAGTATATGTCATGAACAGCCTCTCAGCGTTCCAGTCCCTCCAGTCTGCACACATATTCTCTTCCCAAACAAGGGTGATACGGCCGACATGCCTCCACCCCTCACTAGCTGGGGGAAATCAACAGGGGGTTCAGATCTGACCTCCTCCTGGCACTAGCTGTCCTTGGTCCAGTGTGAGTGGAGTTTAGGCCCCCTGGGGGCCCCTAGGGCCACCACCAAAGACCAACAATAGCCTAATAAAACACAACAGCATCGAAAAAACCCCCACAAAAAATCACGACATGTTGTTGTGAGACACATCATTCACTGTCTCTCTCAGTTGTTGATGTGGCCAGTGGTGTCTAGTGTGTGTACGCAAATTCTTCTTTCCCTTCCCAAACAAACTGATCCCATGACAGAATCTCAGGACATTGAAATTCTGCTTTGTCAATATTAAGAAACCAGGAACTGACCAGCATCGTTCTTATGTATCTCTGTCTCAATATCACTGATGCTATGGCTACACTAATACAGCAACCTATAGACTATTGAAATCTATAACATACAGTAAAACCTTCATTGTTGCTTAATCTTGTTTTGATTCATTGATGAATAGAAGCTGTCAATACTGGTGGTCTGTATCTAAATCATCCTTTTAACTACATTTAAAACATTAACATAGACATCACAGACTTACAGTGAATTCGGATAGAATTCAGACGCCCACGTTTTGTTACAGTACAGATTCTAAAATGGATTAAATAAATAAAAAATCTTCATCAATCTACACACAATACCCCTGTCGTAACTCTCCCGTGACGATCTGAAGGGTCAGGTTACAGTAGGTCCTCTCTACAGAGGGGGGGGGGGAGTCGGCTGTTTTATGGCGGTCATAAAATAAGCTGCCTCTATGATCTGTAATGTTCGAGTTTGGAATGTTAAGTGTGGGTCACGGAGAGACCATTGGACATCAAAAGTTTGAATAATTAAACAATATTTCTATTTTTGAGAATGTGGGAGTGGCCCGTGGACACTTAAGGGACAGTCATGACGAGTGTGTTTCATTTGGCGATCTCATGAAGGACAGGAAACACTCATTACTGTGTCTCTGGGTGTGTACACTTCTTAATTATGGGGTTTGCATCTAAATATTGTGACACGTATGTGATTAAACATGAAACTAACCTTCTAAATGAGAAAATATGGGTATTCATATAAAGTTAACCAAATCAGTGGCCACGCCCACGTAAGCGTAGACATTACAACAGCGTCATGGACCGCCCTTTTCTCAGAAGTGTATAAAACCCACTCTTGATGAAATTAACATTAGACTAGAAAAATGCAGCTGACACTACATTTTGAAATGGTTAAGAACGACAACTCTATAGGCCGCGGAGACCATACAGAGTGTAGTGTTGGCTACACGTCTGGAAATGATTCAACTCTGAGACTATCGACCACCACAGAATAAGAGCAAATCCTAGACGTAGAATTACTAGTCTGCAGCTGGAAATGACGTAAGTCTAGTGCGAGAATAACAACAACAATCTATTCTATGGAACAGCCATCTGTAAGCCTGACGTATCCATTACAACAGACACTATCCAGAGCTGCGGAGAAAGCTACAACCATGAAAGACATTGTGACTTCTGGGGAAGTTAACCAGAGACTCTCTGATGAACTGACTCTCCAGCAGACGGACTGGCGATTCCAACAGAGAAGACAACAACGGCATACGGGTGTAAATAAATACATTGCAATTATTTCCGAAAGAGCGGCCGTTCATGTGCAAAGGATTAACATTTCAATTAATATAATTATCAACTCTGTGTAGTGAATCCATTTTGTCATTCCCACTTTTTGTATCTGTCCCCACCCATTTCCATTATCTACCAAGCCGTCATACCGGTTTAGCCCACTAGGGACTTATCAATGCATTGTGTTAGTAACCAATAACTGTATTACATTTACATTTAAGTCATTTAGCAGACGCTCTTATCCAGAGCGACTTACAAATTGGTGCATTCACCTTATGACCTCCAGTGGAACAGTAGTGCATCTAAATCTTTTCAGGGGGAGGGGGGGTGAGAGGGATTACTTTATCCTATCCTAGGTATTCCTTAAAGAGGTGGGGTTTCAGGTGTCTCCGGAAGGTGGTGATTGACTCCGCTGTCCTGGCGTCGTGAGGGAGTTTGTTCCACCATTGGGGGGCCAGAGCAGCGAACAGTTTTGACTGGGCTGAGCGGGAACTGTACTTCCTCAGTGGTAGGGAGGCGAGCAGGCCAGAGGTGGATGAACGCAGTGCCCTTGTTTGGGTGTAGGGCCTGATCAGAGCCTGGAGGTACTGAGGTGCCGTTCCCCTCACAGCTCCGTAGGCAAGCACCATGGTCTTGTAGCGGATGCGAGCTTCAACTGGAAGCCAGTGGAGGGAGCGGAGGAGCGGGGTGACGTGAGAGAACTTGGGAAGGTTGAACACCAGACGGGCTGCGGCGTTCTGGATGAGTTGTAGGGGTTTAATGGCACAGGCAGGGAGCCCAGCCAACAGCGAGTTGCAGTAATCCAGACGGGAGATGACAAGTGCCTGGATTAGGACCTGCGCCGCTTCCTGTGTGAGGCAGGGTCGTACTCTGCGGATGTTGTAGAGCATGAACCTACAGGAACGGGCCACCGCCTTGATGTTAGTTGAGAACGACAGGGTGTTGTCCAGGATCACGCCAAGGTTCTTAGCGCTCTGGGAGGAGGACACAATGGAGTTGTCAACCGTGATGGCGAGATCATGGAACGGGCAGTCCTTCCCCGGGAGGAAGAGCAGCTCCGTCTTGCCGAGGTTCAGCTTGAGGTGGTGATCCGTCATCCACACGGATATGTCTGCCAGACATGCAGAGATGCGATTCGCCACCTGGTCATCAGAAGGGGGAAAGGAGAAGATTAATTGTGTGTCGTCTGCATAGCAATGATAGGAGAGACCATGTGAGGTTATGACAGTGCCAAGTGACTTGGTGTATAGCGAGAATAGGAGAGGGCCTAGAACAGAGCCCTGGGGGACACCAGTGGTGAGAGCACGTGGTGTGGAGACGGATTCTCGCCACGCCACCTGGTAGGAGCGACCTGTCAGGTAGGACGCAATCCAAGCGTGGGCCGCGCCGGAGATGCCCAACTCGGAGAGGGTGGAGAGGAGGATCTGATGGTTCACAGTATCGAAGGCAGCCGATAGGTCTAGAAGGATGAGAGCAGAGGAGAGAGTTAGCTTTAGCAGTGCGGAGCGCCTCCGTGATACAGAGAAGAGCAGTCTCAGTTGAATGACTAGTCTTGAAACCTGACTGATTTGGATCAAGAAGGTCATTCTGAGAGAGATAGCGGGAGAGCTGGCCAAGGACGGCACGTTCAAGAGTTTTGGAGAGAAAAGAAAGAAGGGATACTGGTCTGTAGTTGTTGACATCGGAGGGATCGAGTGTAGGTTTTTTCAGAAGGGGTGCAACTCTCGCTCTCTTGAAGACGGAAGGGACGTAGCCAGCGGTCAGGGATGAGTTGATGAGCGAGGTGAGGTAAGGGAGGAGGTCTCCGGAAATGGTCTGGAGAAGAGAGGAGGGGATAGGGTCAAGCGGGCAGGTTGTAGGGCGGCCGGCCGTCACAAGACGCGAGATTTCATCTGGAGAGAGAGGGGAGAAAGAGGTCAGAGCACAGGGTAGGGCAGTGTGAGCAGAACCAGCGGTGTCGTTTGACTTAGCAAACGAGGATCGGATGTCGTCGACCTTCTTTTCAAAATGGTTGACGAAGTCATCTGCAGAGAGGGAGGAGGGGGGGGGGAGGATTCAGGAGGGAGGAGAAGGTTGCAAAGAGCTTCCTAGGGTTAGAGGCAGATGCTTGGAATTTAGAGTGGTAGAAAGTGGCTTTAGCAGCAGAGAGAGAAGAGGAAAATGTAGAGAGGAGGGAGTGAAAGGATGTCAGGTCCGCAGGGAGGCGAGTTTTCCTCCATTTCCGCTCGGCTGCCCGGAGCCCTGTTCTGTGAGCTCGCAATGAGTCGTCGAGCCACGGAGCGGGAGGGGAGGACCGAGCCGGCCTGGAGGATAGGGGACATAGAGAGTCAAAGGATGCAGAAAGGGAGGAGAGGAGGGTTGAGGAGGCAGAATCAGGAGATAGGTTGGAGAAGGTTTGAGCAGAGGGAAGAGATGATAGGATGGAAGAGGAGAGAGTAGCGGGGGAGAGAGAGCGAAGGTTGGGACGGCGCGATACCATCCGAGTAGGGGCAGTGTGGGAAGTGTTGGATGAGAGCGAGAGGGAAAAGGATACAAGGTAGTGGTCGGAGACTTGGAGGGGAGTTGCAACGAGGTTAGTGGAAGAACAGCATCTAGTAAAGATGAGGTCGAGCGTATTTCCTGCCTTGTGAGTAGGGGGGAAGGTGAGAGGGTGAGGTCAAAAGAGGAGAGGAGTGGAAAGAAGGAGGCAGAGAGGAATGAGTCAAAGGTAGGCGTGGGGAGGTTAAAGTCGCCCAGAACTGTGAGAGGTGAGCCGTCCTCAGGAAAGGAGCTTATCAAGGCATCAAGCTCATTGATGAACTCTCCGAGGGAACCTGGAGGGCGATAAATGATAAGGATGTTAAGCTTGAAAGGGCTGGTAAC
The DNA here is from genome assembly GCF_034236695.1 of Oncorhynchus nerka. NCBI lineage: Eukaryota > Metazoa > Chordata > Actinopteri > Salmoniformes > Salmonidae > Oncorhynchus > Oncorhynchus nerka. The sequence goes on from NC_088397.1 coordinate 28,500,825, forward strand.
TGTGACAGCATGGAATTCAAAGGAGGCGATAGACAGATGGGTAAGGGAGAAAGAGAGAATGACCACTTGGGAGAGATGAGGATCCCGGTGCCACCACCCCGCTGACCAGAAGCTCTCGGGTGTGCGAGAACACGTGGGCAGACGAAGAGAGAGCAGTAGGAGTAGCAGTGTTGTCTGTGGTGATCCATGTTTCCGTCAGTGCCAAGAAGTCGAGGGACTGGAGGGAGACATAGGCGGAGATGAACTCTGCCTTGTTGGCCGCAGATCGGCAGTTCCAGAGGCTACCGGAGACCTGGAACTCCACGTGGTCGTGCGCGCTGGGACCACCAGATTAGGGTGGCCGCGGCCACGCGGTGTGGAGCGTTTGTATGGTCTGTGCAGAGAGGAGAGAACAGGGATAGACAGACACATAGTTGACAGGCTACACAAGAGGCTACGCTAATGCAAAGGAGATTGGAATGATAAGTGGACTACACGTCACGAGTGTTCAGAGAGTTAAGCTTTACGTAGCAAGAATCTTATTGACTAAAATGATTAAAATGATACAGTACTGCTGAAGTAGGCTAGCTGGCAGAGGCTGCGTTGTTGACTAAGTAGGCTAGTTGGCATTGGCTGCGTTGTTGACACTACACTAATCAAGTCGTTCCGTTGAGTGTAATAGTTTCTACTGTGCTGCTATTCGGGGCTAGCTGGCTAGCTAGCAGTGTTGATTACGTTACGTTGCGTTAAAAGAACGACAATAGCTGGCTAACTAACCTAGGAAATCGCTCTAGGCTACACAATTATCTTTGATACAAAGACGGCTGTGTAGCTAGCTATGTAGCTAGCTACGATCAAACAAATCAAGCCGTTGTACTGTAATGAAATGAAATGAAAAATGTGATACTACCTGTGGAGCGAAGCGAAATGCGACCGGATTGTTGAGTGCAGAAGTTCTGTTCGGTAGACGTTGGCAAGCTGTTGGCTAGCTAGCAGAGTCTCCTATGTTAAGGACGACATAAAACTACACACTCTAAACTACACAATTATCTTGGGTACGAAGACAGCAAAGACAACTATGTAGCTAGCTAACACTACACTAATCAAGTCGTTCAGTTGAGTGTAATAGTTGTGCTGCTAATCGGTAGACGGTGGACTAGCTAACGGTGGACGTTAGCTAGCTGGCTAGCTGCAGGGCAGTGTAGACTGCGTTAGGACGACGAAATACGATAATTACGCAATTATCTATGATACAAAGACGGCTGTGTAGCTAGCTAAGAAGAAATTGATAAGATTAGACAAATCAAACCGTTGTACTATAATGAAATGTAATGAAATGTAATACTACCTGCGGACCGAGTGCAGATGCGACCGCTCGCTCCAACCAATGTAAACTAACTATTGTTTGATGATGTATTTCTGTGATTTGTTTAGTTAGTTAGTAAATAAATACTAAAACATTTATGTAGCATTGAAGGTCCCCAAGAACACAGTGGCCATCATTCTTAAATGGAAGACGTTTGGAACCACCAAGACTATACCTAGAGCTGGCCGCCCAGCCAAACTGAGCAATCTGGGGTGAAGAGCCTTGGTCAGGGAGATTGCCAAAAGGCACCTAAAGGACTCTTAGACCATGAGAAACAAGATTCTCTGGTCTGGTAAAACCAAGATTGAACTCTTTGGCCTGAATGCCAAGTGTCACGTTTGGAGGAAACCTGACACCATCCCTATGGTGAAGCATGGTGGTGGCGGCATCATGCTGTGGAGATGTTTTTCAGCGGCAGAGACTGGGCGACTAGTCAGGATCGAGGGAAAGATGAACGTGAGATACTTGATGAAATCCTGCTCCAGAGCTATCAGGACCTCAGACTGGTTCATCTCCAACAGTCCAACAGCCAAGGCAACGCAGGAGTGACTTCAGGACAAATCTCTGAATATCCTTGAATGGCTCAGCCAGAGCCTGAACTTGAACCCGATCGAACATACTGTATCTGGGGAGACCTGAAAATAGCTGTTCTGCGACGCTCCCCGTCCAACACGACAGAGCATGAGAGGATTTGCAGAGAAGAATGGGAGAAACTCCCCAAATACACGTGGGCCAAACTTGTAGCATCATACCAAGGAAGACTCAGTACTTCAATAAAGTACTGAGTAAAGGGTCTGAATACTTTGCAAATATGATATTTCCATTTGAATTTTAATACATTTGCAAACATTTCTAAAAAACTGTTTTGGATTTGTCATTATTGGGTATGGTGTGTAGATTGACGATGGAAAAAATACAATTGAATCCATTTTAGAATAAGGCTGTAATGTAACAAAATGTGGAAAAAGTAAAGTGGTCTGAATACTTCCAAATGCACCATACAGTATATACAGTGGGGAGAACAAGTATTTGATACACTGCCGATTTTGCAGGTTTACAAAAATCCAGAAAATCACATTGTATGATTTTTAAGTAATTCATTTGCATTTTATTGCATGACATAAGTATTTGATCACCTGCCAACCAGTAAGAATTCCGGCTCTCACAGACCTGTTGGATTTTCTTTAAGAAGCCCACCTGTTCTCCACTCATTACCTGTATTAACTGCACCTGTTTGAACTCGTTATCTGTATAAAAGACAACTGTCCACACACTCAATCAAACAGACTCCAACCTCTCCACAATGGCCAAGACCAGAGAGATGTGTAAGGACATCAGGGTTACAATTGTAGACCTGCACAAGGCTGGAATGGGCTACAGGACAATAGGCAAGCAGCTTGGTGAGAAGGCAACAACTGTTGGCGCAATTATTAGAAAATGGAAGAAGTTCAAGATGACGGTCCATCACCCTCTGTCTGGGGCTCCATGCAAGATCTCACCTCGTGGGGCATCAATGATAACCTTCCGTGGCCTCCAATTGCTCTTAAATACAAGTAAAACTAAATGCATGCTCTTCAACCGATCGCTACCTGCACCTACCCGCCTGTCCAACATCACTACTCTGGACGGCTCTGCCTTAGAATACGTGGACAACTACAAATACTTAGGTGTCTGGTTAGACTGTAAACTCTCCTTCCAGACCCATATCAAACATCTCCAATCCAAAGTTAAATCTAGAATTGGCTTCCTATTTCGCAACAAAGCATCCTTCACTCATGCTGCCAAACATACCCTTGTAAAACTGACCATCCTACCAATCCTCGACTTTGGCGATGTCATTTACAAAATAGCCTCCAATACCCTACTCAACAAATTGGATGCAGTCTATCACAGTGCAATCCGTTTTGTCACCAAAGCACCATATACTACCCACCATTGCGACCTGTACGCTCTCGTTGGCTGGCCCTCGCTTCATACTCGTCGCCAAACCCACTGGCTCCATGTCATCTACAAGACCCTGCTAGGTAAAGTCCCCCTTATCTCAGCTCGCTGGTCACCATAGCATCTCCCACCTGTAGCACACGCTCCAGCAGGTATATCTCTCTAGTCACCCCCAAAACCAATTCTTTCTTTGGCCGCCTCTCCTTCCAGTTCTCTGCTGCCAATGACTGGAACGAACTACAAAAATCTCTGAAACTGGAAACACTTATCTCCCTCACTAGCTTTAAGCACCAACTGTCAGAGCATCTTACAGATTACTGCACCTGTACATAGCCCACCTATAATTTAGCCCAAACAACTACCTCTTTCCCAACTGTATTTAATTTATTTATTTATTTTGCTCCTTTGCACCCCATTATTTTTATTTCTACCTTGCACATTCTTCCATTGCAAAACTACCATTCCAGTGTTTTACTTGCTATATTGTATTTACTTTGCTACCATGGCCTTTTTTGCCTTTACCTCCCTTCTCACCTCATTTGCTCACATTGTATATACACTTGTTTATACTGTATTATTGACTGTATGTTTGTTTTACTCCATGTGTAACTCTGTGTCGTTGTATCTGTCGAACTGCTTTGCTTTATCTTGGCCAGGTCGCAATTGTAAATGAGAACTTGTTCTCAACTTGCCTACCTGGTTAAATAAAGGTGAAATAAAATAAAATAAATAAAAATGATCATGAGGAAAGTGAGGGATCAGCCCAGAACTACAAGGCCAGACCTGGTCAATGACCTGAAGAGAGCTGGGACCACAGTCTCAAAGAAAGCCATTAGTAACACACTACGCCGTCATGGATTAAAATCCTGCAGCGCACGCAAGGTCCCCCTGCTCAAGCCAGCGCATGTCCAGGCCCGTCTGAAGATTGCCAATGACCATCTGGATGATCTAGAGGAGGAATGGGAGAAGGTCATGTGGTCTGATGAGACAAAAATAGAGCTTTTTGGTTTAAACTCCACTCGCCGTGTTTGGAGGAAGAAGAAGGATGAGTACAACCCCAAGAACACCATCCCAACCGTGAAGCATGGAGGGGAGGATGGATGGGGCCATGTATCGCGAGATCTTGGCCAACAACCTCCTTCCCTCAGTAAGAGCATTGAAAATGGGTCGTGGCTGGGTCTTCCAGCATGACAATGACCCGAAACACACAGCCAGGGCAACTAAGGAGTGTCTCCATAAGAAGCATCTCAAGGCCCTGGAGTGGCCTAGCCAGTCTCCAGACCTGAACCCAATAGAAAATCTTTGGAGGGAGTTGAAAGTCCGTATTGCCCAGCGACAGCCCCGAAACCTGAAGGATCTGGAGAAGGTCTGTATGGAGGAGTGTGCCAAAATCCCTGCTGCAGTGTGTGCAAACCTGGTCAACAACTACAGGAAACGTATAATCTCTGTAATTGCAAACAAAGGTTTCTGTACCAAATATTATTATTAAGTTCTGCTTTTCTAATGTATCAAATACTTATGTCATGCAATAAAATACAATTACTTACAAATCATACAATGTGATTTTCTGGATTTTTGTTTTAGATTCTGTCTCTCACAGTTGAAGTGTACCTATGATAAAAAAAAATGACAGACCTCTACATGCTTTGTAAGTAGGAAAACCTGCCAAATCGGCAGTGTATCAAATACTTGTTCTCCCCACTGTATATAACAAAAAATACAACAATAGACACACAATTGTACATGACATTTTCTTTGATATAATAGTATTGAATAAATGTAATGCTCTCTCTCTCGTAAACCTCTTCAGAGTGCAGGAAACTGCAGTTAAATATGTGTCTGCTGACACAATCAGCAGGGGCAGGGAGGAATAGAGGCTTCAAGCTGTTTAAGATCTACAGACACTGACAAGTCCAACTGAGGCAGAGGCTATCCTAATATGGACACTGAATTCAGATCAATCAGCTAAAATACTATTGTGTTAAAATTGTTCTACTCATCTGACTGAATAGGCCAAGAATGTTGGACATATCGTGTTCCCAAAACAACATTTCCATTCCATTACTGATTCACCAGTAAAACAAACTATTGGTAATCCCCGTTATATTTCCAGACCTTGTAAGGGTGTAAAAGCCCTTATCTGGACCTATAGGATTAAGTTGGTATTAAATTGTATTTTAAGACCTAGATACCAAACACTCAGAACCTGCGTTTACCAGGCAGAGAGAGAGCGAGAGAGAGCGAGAGAGAGAGAGAGAACGAGAGACAGAAATAGAGAGAAAGAGATAGGCAGAGATGGTGTGGGGGAAGGTAAGGATAGAGAGGGTTAAGTGAAGGCAGACAAGACACATGTGTCTGTATCAGGGAGACATCAGCAGGCCCCTCACGTCTCGCCATAATAGGATGGAGAGAGGAGGAGAGGAGCGAAGTGCCATGTGGCTCTGACACATCCCAGCTCAGAGTAATGGAGCTCAGGGAGAGCTCGTCACACAGATCGGCCCATGTGGCGCTTGGACACAGATGGTGCAGTGTTACGAAAGCAGCGTGGAGGCATGGCATGGTACCAATGCGGCCACAGCCAGGGCCAGCCACTGGATACAGAGTCGGAGATGCTGCCGGAGATACACGCGCACGCACACACACACACACACACACACACACACTGCACAGATGACCCACTGACTGCTTTTGATTCCATCTCACACACACTCGGACACCATGCCATCCTTCTATGCATTTGTGAGATTAAGAGGCTAAAGATACCATCCGTCACCATGACAGTTGGTTATATAATATAGCACTTCTCTTGTTTTTAAAATTAATTGAATCTTCAAACCCATCAGAGTCTTGAGTTAGTTTGAATGAATGAATCAATACAGTGTGAAAGTGTATTAAAGTTCACAAAATGAGGACGTTTTTTTTTTATATTTCAAAACGCAAAGCTTTGCTGTTTACTCCTGGTATATGTGACCTTATAGGAACCCAACACACCCGTATGACCTGAGATTATCTGATCACACTATTCAGACATTAGACTACCTGAATAAACAATTCAGACATTAGACTACCTGAATAAACTATTCAGACATTAGACTACCTGAATAAACTATTCAGACATTAGACTACCTGAATAAACTATTCAGACATCAGACTACCTGAACACACTATTCAGACATTAGACTACCTGAATAAACAATTCAGACATTAGACTACCTGAATAAACTATTCAGACATTAGACTACCTGAATAAACTATTCAGACATTAGACTACCTGAATAAACTATTCAGACATCAGACTACCTGAACACACTATTCAGACATTAGACTACCTGAATAAACAATTCAGACATTAGACTACCTGAATAAACTATTCAGACATTAGACTACCTGAATAAACTATTCAGACATTAGACTACCTGAATAAACTATTCAGACATCAGACTACCTGAACACACTATTCCGACATTAGACTACCTGAATAAACTATTCAGACATGAGACTACCTGAACACACTATTCAGACATTAGACTACCTGATCACACTATTCAGACATTAGACTACATGAACACACTATTCCGACATTAGACTACCTAAACACACTATTCAGACATTAAACTACCTGAATAAACTATTCGGACATTAGACTACCTGAACACACTATTCAGACATTAGACTACCTGAACACACTATTCATTAGACTACCTGAACACACTATTCAGACATTAGACTACCTGAACACACTATTCAGACATTAGACTACCTGAATAAACAATTCAGACATTAGACTACCTGAATAAACTATTCAGACATTAGACTACCTGAATAAACTATTCAGACATTAGACTACCTGAACACACTATTCAGACATTAGACTACCTGAACACACTATTCATACATTAGACTACCTGATCACACTATTCAGACATGAGACTACCTGAACACACTATTCAGACATTAGACTACCTGAACACACTATTCAGACATTAGACTACCTGAACACACTATTCAGACATCAGACTACCTGAACACACTATTCAGACATTACACTACCTGAATAAACTATTCAGACATGAGACTACCTGAACACACTATTCAGACATTAGACTACCTGAATAAACTGTTCAGACATTAGACTACCTGAACACACTATTCAGACACAAGACTATCTCATCACACTGTTCAGACATTAGACTACCCAAATAAACTGTTCAGACATTAGACTACCTGAATAAACTATTCAGACATTAAAGTATCTGATCACACTGTTCAGACATTAGACTACCAGAATAAACTGTTCAGACATTAGACTACCTGAATAAACTATTCAGACATTAAACTATCTGATCACACTGTTCAGACATTAGACTACCCAAATAAACTGTTCAGACATTAAACTACCTGAATAAACTATTCAGACATTAAACTACCTGAATAAACTATTCAGACATTAGACTACCTGATCACACTGTTCAGACATTAGACTACCCGAATAAACTATTCAGACATTAAACTACCTGAATAAACTATTCAGACATTAGACTACCTGAACACACTATTCAGACACTAGCCTATCTTGCAGAGACTGTCAAATGTTCTGGGAGAGGAAGGTGTGAGGAGAATGAACCTCCTGGTCCTTATCTTTACCTGGGATGAATACATTTCTATTTATATGGGAGAATAGAGACCATGTAGCTGAGGGATGCTCTAGCCTGAACCTCTACTCTGAGAGACACACAAACACGTGTGCATGTATAGGTACACACAAACATGTACACGCGCACACACACACACACACACACACACACACACACACACACACACACACACACACACACACACACACACACACACACACACACACACACATACACCCCTCATCTCTCTCCTCAACCAGTCTATCAAAGAAGCAGAGATACAGACTCAACGAGGGCCTCCTTTCTCCTCTCTCTACGTTGCTTTTCTCCCTTTCTTCCGCAGTGCACACTTTCCCAGAACACCTTTTCCCCCTGGCTCTCAATCGCGAAACTAAATATAGCGAGTGGTGCAGACAGCTCGGCTTCATAACAAATGGAAAGCAGAGCAGCAGTGGATACCGGGGTGTGAATATGAATTGAACACCCTGGATGTAGCTTTTTATTTTCTCATGGGCTTAACAACACTTCAGCATCTTGGTCTCCATGGAACTACCAGGTATAGTTTCAGCTCGTCCCCAGGCTCAATTATTACCATGTATAGACAGTGAGGTGTTGTACTTATAGACAAGAGAGGTGTGAAAGAGACAGAGCCGGCTGGTGGACGAGATTAGGAGTCTATCTGAACACTGCAGAAAGAACAGCGGACTGTACTGTACAGTGGATTTAGAATATAGACATGGATAAATCTTCCAGATGCTTCTGACTAATATTGCTGTTGGTAAAAATAGATATAGGGACCAAGCATAACACTCAAGTAAGACAGTATAGCTTGAGTGTTTGTATATCTTCTCATTTGTAGGTGTAGTATAATTTGCTAAAACATGCACAGTATCACTATGAACTGGGATGACAAAGCCTATCAGGTTGATAACCTCTCCGACTCCATCATCCCCAGAGTTCATACTGGAGTTACAGGAGATGATATGCTGGGGGGAAATTGCTTAATTCCATGTCGGAACATTTAACGTTGTTTTACCAGAAACCTCTCCTATGATAAATATTCTCTCCTACCATCACATTCTCCTCTCTTGTACTATTAGAGCAATCTTATCTGAGATGTCCCACTTCTGCCAAATCAGGTAGAAGTAAAAACAAAATCTTAAAATCCTCATCCTATTTACTCCCCATTCAATTTGTATGGGTTTATTTCCTGCTGTGCCATCAGTTGAGAAAATATTGAATACACATATGGAAAAATACAAAATTATACCACATAAACCTCACAATTTGAATCGCCAGCATTTACAGTACCACAGCCAACCAAAACACACATCAAACACACAACATCGATGAATCGCTCAATCCATAGAAAATACATCACAAAGTGCCAAGAAGACCCCAAATGATATGCTGTGACTTACCTAACACTCCGAGCCTGTAGTTTATGGTGATTACGATGACGTTTCCGTAGCTCGCCAGGATACTCCCATCGATCATGTTCCCCGTTCCCTCCATGTAGGATCCACCGTGGATGTACACCATGACCGGCTTCAGCCCGTTCTCATCGTGGATGTCTGGAAAGAAGAGCAACAATGAGCGCCTGTAGATAACACTGGGTCTGGTAGTCCGTCCCAAATGGCACGCTATTCCCTATATAGTGCACTACTTTTGACCATCGCCCTAAGGACCTCCTACATAGGGAATAGGGATGTAATTTGGGTGGTTAGGAAGCCAGCCAGTCACATCCTTTACTTTGGATGCATATGTTTTTGACATTTTTAAAAATCAGCAGGCCAGTGGAATACGAGTAGTTCAAAGTGGGTGTCATATGTAAACGCTATTGGATGAGAGAGGTTCACTGTAGTATTGGAGATACTGTACGAGGGGAAGCTTGATCTCTTTAAATATGTGATAGAGGCATCATTCTGCAGATATCTGTACAGGGACTATGTTCTTGGAATGACATCAACACCCAAGGACTGTTTCCCAAATGGCACCATGTCTCCTATATAGTGCACCACTTTTGACCAGAGTCTGTATCAAGGGAATAGGGTGGAATTTGAGATGCAGCAAAACATGACTGCTACAGTACAATTAGGTAGGGTGAATGCCTTATTTTGGAGCTTTGCTACTCTGATTGGTACATGTGCAGGAGTTGATTATAAATTAAGAGGGTAGAGTCTTAGTATTGGAGAAGATTGGAGAGGGATATCATGTTCCACAAACAACCAGCCTGCTAGCAGGATAAATCAACACTCGGTTCAGTCAGCAGTCAGCAGGCCTCATTAGGGTGTTTCTCAACTTGCAGTTGATTCCTATGGGTCCAGCATTTCAGAAGTCACAGCTCAGCATTCTACCACTGCTTTCCACATTCTACCTCCTCAGGACATGGTGGAGAAGCAATGAGTTTAGAATCAATGATTTGGGGAAGGAGGGATTTTTCAAGGATTTCATTACTTAAATAAAAAATAAAAGGTGTCCTTATAGCCTCTGGGTAGAAACACTAGACAGTGCATTCGGAAAGTATTCAGAACCCTTGAGGTGTTCCACATTTTGTAACAGCCTTATTCTAAAATGGATTCAATTGTTTTTTTGCAAATGTATTTAAAATAAAAATGGAAATATCACATTTACGTAAGTATTCAGACCCTTCACTCAGTAGTTTGTTGAAGCACCTTTGGCAGTGATTACAGCCTCAAGTCTTCTTGAGTATCTCCCATTCTTCTCTGCAGATCCTCTCAAACTCTGTCAGGTTGGATGGGGAGCGTCGCTGCACAGATATTTTCAGGTCTCTCCAGAGATGTTTGATCAGGTTCAAGTCTGGGCTCTGGCTGAGAGACTTGCCCTGAAGCCACTTCTGCATTGTCTTGGCTGTGTGTTTAGCATCGTTATTCTGTAGGAAGTTAAACCTTTGCCCTGGTCTGAGGTACTGAGTGCTCCGGAGCAGGTTTTCATCAAGGATCTCTCTGCACTTTGCTCTGTTCATCTTTCCCTTGACCCGGACTCGTCTCCCAGTCCCTGCCGCTGAAAAACATCCCCATAGCATGATGCTGCCACCACCATAGGTGTGGTGCCAGGTTTCCTCCAGGCGTGATGCTTGGCATTCAGGCCAAAGAGTACAATCTTGGTCTGAGAGTCCTTTTGGTGCCTTTTGGCAAACTCCAAGCTGGCTGTCATATGCCTTTTATGGCCAATCTACCACAAAGGCCTGATTGGTGGAGTGCTGCAAAGATGGTTGTCCTTCTGGAAGTTCTCCCATCTCCACATAGGAACTCTGGAGCTCTGTCAGAGTGACAATCAGATTCTTGGTCACCTCCCTGACCAAGGCCCTTCTCCCCCGATTGCTCAGTTTGGCCGGGTGAGAGTCTTGGTGGTTCCAAACTTCTTCCATTTAAGAATGATGGAGGCCACTGGGTTCTTGGGGTCCTTCCTTGCTGCAGAAATGTTTTGGTACCCTTCCCCAGATCTGTGCTTTGAAACAATCCTGTCTCGGATAATAGTTGCTTATATGTGCCTTTCCAAATCATGTCCAATCAATTGAATTTACCACAGGTGGACTCCAATCAATTTGTAGAAACAAGGATGATCAATGGAAACAGGATGCACCTGAGCTCAATTTCGAGTCTCATAGCAAAGGGTTTTTCTGTTTTTTATAAATTTGCAAACATTTCTAAAAACATGTTTCTGCTTTGCCATTACGAGGTATTGTGTGTAGATTGAAACGTGTTTTTAAAAATGTAATACATTTTAGAATAAGGCTGTAACTGTCACACTTTGATGTGATTCACCTGTCTTTGGGATTGTCTCCACACCCCTCCAGGTGTTGCTCATCTTCCCATTATCCCCTGTGTATTTATACCTGTGTTCTCTGTTTGTCTGTTGACAAGTCAACCAGCATTTTTGTGTCAACTCCGGCTTTTCTCCAGTCTCTCTTTTGACCCTTGCCTGTCCTAACATTTTGCCTGCCCGCCTGACCACTCTGCCTGTCCCTGACCCTGCCTTCCTTTGCCCCGCCTCTGGATTACCAACCTCTGCCTGACCGGACCCTGACTGCCGTCTTGTACCTTTGCCCCTGTTGCTGTAATAAACATTGTTACCTCGACACGGTCTGCATCTGGGTCTTACCTTGATACCTGATAGTGACGTAACAAAATATGGAAAAGGGAAAGGGGTCTGAATACTTTCCAAATGCACTGTATATACAAACGTATGTGGACACCCCTTCAAATTAGTGGATTCGGCTATATCAGCCACACCAGCTGCTGACAGGTGTATAAAATCAAGCACGCAGCCATGCAATCTCCATAGACAAACATTAGCAGTAGAATGGCATTACTGAAGAGCTCAGTGACTTTCAACGTGGCACCGTCACAGGATGCCACCTATCCAACAAGTCAGTTCTTAAAATTTCTGCCGCACTAAAGCTGGTCAACTGTAAGTGCTGCTATTGTGAAGTGGAAATGCCTCGGAGCAACGGCTGAGCCACGTATTGGTAGACCACACAAACTAACAGACCATGACCACTGAGTGCTGAAGCGCGTAGCGAGGAAAAGTAATGTGTCCTCGATTACAACACTCCCTACCGAGTTCCAAATTGTCTCTGGAAGCAACAATAACTGTTTGTCGGGAGCTTCATGAAATGGGTTTCCATGGTCGAGCAGCCTCACACAAGCTTAAGATCACCATGTGCAATGCCAAGTGTCAGCTAGAGTGATGTAAAGCACGCCGCCATTGGACTCTAGCGCAGTGGAAACGCGTTCTCAGTAGTGATTAATCATGCAACACCATCTGGCAGTCTGACGGACAAATCAGGGTTTGGTGGACGCCAGGAGAACACTACCTGCCCGAATGCATAGTGCTAACTGTAAAGTTTGGTGGAGGAGGAATAATGGTCTGGGGCTCTTTTTCATGGTTTGGGCTTGGCCCCTTAGTTCCAGTGAAGGTGTAAAGAGCCCTCACCTCAACTCTATCTAACACATTTGGGATGAACTGGAACGCCGACTGTGAGCCAGGCCTAATTGCTTAAATCAGTGACCGGCCTCACTAATGCTCTTGTGGCTGAATGGAAGCTAGTCCCTTCTGCAATGTTACAACATCTAGTAGACAGCCTTTTCAGAAGAGAGCAGGCTGATGTAGGGTGGACCAACTCCATATTAATGCCCATGATTTTGGGATGAGATGTTCGATGAGCAGATGTCCACATACACTACATGGTCAAAAGTATCTCGCAAATATCTACTACACTGGCTGAACATCATCGGTGACCATATCATCAGGGCTCTATGGAACTCTTCAAAATGTCACCAAGGATGAGAGCATCAACGAGGGAAAATCGTAGCACAGCCCCTCCATAGGATTGGATAACAGTCCATATGAGTGTGTGTATGCGTGACTCACCAATGTATTTTTGAGTATGTATGGTGATCCTCAATGTGAGTATGTGTGAGATAATGTTAGTCAGCGTGTACAGCAATGTAAATGTGTGTGAACTGCAATGCTATTTCAAATCATGGAATTCCAAATAAATAAGATTCCACTTGGTCTAGTGTTGCAGGGGCCAAAGCATTGGTCATGGAAGCAGGCAGCGGGCTAAACGAGTCAGAGTTTACCCAGCCATGACCCGCACTATGTAATTGGTATTCAACCAAGGCTCTCTCAGTACACCCCGATTATTGGTTTCTGTTGCATCCGCCGTTGGCTGCTGCTGAAAAGTGGGCGGGCCAGCTGCCTGGCTGTCGTCTAGGTCACATTGCTTCTGCCTCCGCAGGCTTGGCAGTGAGTAGCAGGGCCTATGGGCAGACAGACGACTGCCTTGCATTGGAGCTCAGCTGTGTGTGTATGTACGCTTGTGTGCGTGCGTGTGTGTATACCGCTTCCCCTCCTCCTCCGCAAAAACCCCCCACCAATATATAGAAAGGAGAGGTGGAAAACAACCCACAGTGGTTATTAATCTCCGCTGTGTTCTGAGTGGGCGCCTAGTGCTACGATAATGTGAATATATCTATTTCACAACTCCTCACATGTTAGCACCAGCCTATACCGTGTGTAGCCTGCAGTCTGCTGTTGTGGCCGAGGCCATCTTGAGAAGGACCCCCCTTCACCTCTGCCACGCTCCTCTTGGGCAGGCAGCCAAATACATTGCACGTCACATTCACAGATAGACTGGGTCAACGAGACAAGTTGGAGGAAGGGTAACTAACTCATATCTTCTAACTTATTTATTGGGCCACTTTCAACATTCCATTGCTAAGGTTCTTATTTGAATTTATTAGTAGGATAGGAGCTGCTGAAACCAGGTGGAAAATTCCAGATGCCCAATAAACAGAGGGGCAGTACATGAAGTTGTCAGGCTCACAGAATAAGTTAGAGGAAAAACAAAATGGAGGAACTTATTCAAGAAAGATCCAGTGTAATATATTATAAAAAATAAAGCGAACTGGATGGAATATGGCGAACAAGGCACCAAATTCTTTTTCAATCTTCAATATAGAAATGCTACCAAAAAATTGTATTGAAACTTGTTACAAATGATGGAGTCACGCATGATTTACCAAATTATACTTTACGTTTCAGTCTCCTCCATCTTTACTAACCAAAGCTAATTGTATGGATTTTTTTCCTAATAATAATGTAAAATTAACATCTGTACAGAAAGACTCATGTGAAGGCAGAGGAGGAATTTCTTGATGCAATTAAAGCCTTTAAGGCTGGGAAAACTCCAGGGCTGGTTGGCATACCAGTGGAAGTATACCAAACTTTTTTTTATATATACTCAGAGGACCATTATTAGCATGTTTTAACCACTCCTATATCGGAAACACAATAAGAAGGTCTGATATAATTATTACTGAAACAGGACCCAAGTGGTATACGTATATAAAGATCCAGTCCATAAAAAAAATTGGAGGCCTCTTACACTTCAGTGTTGTAATGCAAAAATCCTAGCTAAATGCTTGGCGCATAGAATAAAAAAATTATTGTCAGATATTATTCATCCTAATCAGATGAGTTTTTTATATGGACGATACATTGGAGATAATATAAGACAAGTACTGGAAACAATAGAATACTATGAAATATCTGGGATTTTGAAAAGGCTTTTGATAAAGTACGACTGGAGTTTATATATAAATGCCTGGAATATTTAAATTTTGGGGAATCTCTTATAAAATGGGTTGAATTTATGTATAGTAACCCTAGGTGTAAAATAGTAAATA
Source organism: Oncorhynchus nerka (assembly GCF_034236695.1). Classification (NCBI taxonomy): domain Eukaryota; kingdom Metazoa; phylum Chordata; class Actinopteri; order Salmoniformes; family Salmonidae; genus Oncorhynchus; species Oncorhynchus nerka. The sequence continues at coordinate 28,515,962 of NC_088397.1, forward strand.
ATGGCTACATCTCAGAACGTTTTAAACTGTCTAGAGGAGTAAAACAAGGTTGTCCACTATCGGCATATATATTTATTATTGCCATCGAAATGTTAGCTGTTAAAATTAGATCCAACAATAATATTAAGGGATTAGACATCCATGGCTTAAAAACAAAGGTGTCATTGTATGCTGATGATTCATGTTTTCTTTTAAAACCACAATTAGAATCTATCCACAGCCTCATAGAGGATCTAGATACTTTTGCTAACCACTCTGGATTCAAACCAAATTATGATATTACGTATTGGATCACTAAAAAATGCTAGTTTTACATTACCATGTAGTTTACCAATTAAATGGTCTGACGGGGATGTGGACATACTCGGTATACAAATCCCAAAAGAAGGAAAGGATCTCACTCCAATACATTTGTCGAGAAAGTTAGCAAAAATAGATAAGATCTTGCTACCATGGAAAGGAAAAATCACCCAGATTAACTCTTTAGTCATATCACAGTTTACCTATTTGCTTATGGCTTTGCCTACACCTAGTGACCGGCTTTTTAAATTATATGAACAAAAAAAAACTATTTTATTTGGAATTGCAAGCCAGACAAAATTAAAAGGGCCTATTTATATAATGAATATGAATTCAGAAGGAATAAATTAATAAATATAAAATCATTAGACCTCTCACTAAAGACATCAGTCACACAAAAGTTATACTTAAATCCAAACTGGTTCTCTAGTAAATTGGTAGGAATGTCTCACCCCATGTTCAAGAATGGCCTTTTCCCCTTTATTCAGATTACAACTGCTCACTTTCGGTTGTTTGAAAAGGAAATAATCTCCAAAATATCGTTATTTTTTAAACAATCCTTAGAAAGTTGGTTGCAATTTCAGCTTAATCCACCTGAAAAGACAGAACGAATAATACAACATATATTGTGGTTAAACTCAAATATACTAATTGATTAAAAAATGTTTCAAAAAGGTATCATTTTAGTGAATGATATCATAAATAGGACCGGTGGAGTTATGTCACACATGCAGCTAACACAGACATATGGAAATGTCTGCTCTACCCAAAATTACAACCAATTAATTGCAGCATTACCACAAAAATGGATAAGGCAAGTGGAAGGGGAAAAAAGTTAAGAACTTGTCTGTCGGCCCCGTATTAAAGAACATAAATGGTTAAAGAAAAGTGTGATAAATAAAAACATATACCAATTTCATTTAAGGACACAGCTGTGTCATATAAATTGCAAAATAGTTGGGAAGACATTTTTGATGATGAATTGTGAATTGACTCGCAAAACAGTGACGGATTCAAAACCAATACAATGTTACATATATATGGCGGATACAATCTTCCCAGCTCTGCAGAATTTTCTGTGAGGAGACAGAGTCATTAGATCATTTATTTTGGTACTGTCCATATGTAGCTCGTTTTTGGACACAGGTCCAGGAGTGGCTGAAGAATTCCAACATTTGCCTAGATCTAACAGTACAGATAGCAATACTGGGTGATTTGAAAAGCCATAGTCAATCAATCAATACTATAATATTTATTTGAGCAAAAAAGTCTCCCTTCAACTTACAATCCGTAGAAGCTATGAGAATAGAAAGGTTCAGTACTTTTGTGAAGCATCACAGCACAGTTGAAAAATATATGGCAAATAGAAATCCAAAATGGATGGTGTTCAGAGATAGATGGGAGGGGTTGAATGGAGCTGAAGGGTGGGACTAATAACCAAGATAAGACAAGATAGATAAGATAACCAATGTAAAACATATAAAATGTATTTAGGTTAAAAAAAATGCTGCAAAATAACACAGTTACAAATAGAAATGAAACTGGGTGGACTTCATTAATAGAGGAAGGACCAAAAACAAACAAAACATAACTATTGTAAAATAGATTGTGTCTGACAAATGTGTCTGTATGTGTATAAATATGAAGGTAGAAGCCTAAGTGTTACTGTTTATTAGTTTACTCCCAATGGGGGAAGGGTGGTAGGGTTTGCGAATAATAATAAAGGTATATTCTTTTTTTTAAGTATGTATGTCTATATACAGATGAGTGTTGGAAATTTACATACACTTATGTTGGAGTCATTAAAACTCGTTTTTCAACCACTCCAAAATGTTCTTGTTAAACAAACTATAGTTTTGGCAAGTCGGTTAGGACATCTACTTTGTGCATGACACAAGTACATTTTCCAACAATTGTCTACAGACTATTTCACTTATAATTCACTGTATCACAATTCCAGTGGGTCAGAAGTTTACATACACTAAGTTGACTGTGCCTTTAAACAGCTTGGAAAATTCCAGAAAATGATGTCATGGCTTTAGAAGCTTCTGATAGGATAATTGACATCATTTGAGTCATTTGGAGGTGTACCTATGGATGTATTTCAAGGCCTACCTTCAATCTCAGTGCCTCTTTGCTTGACATCATGGCAAAATCAAAAGAAATCAGCCAAGACTACAACAAGGTAGTCTACAAGAGGTCTACAAAAAACCTTGTAGACCTCCACAAGTCTGGTTCATCCTTGGGAGCAATTTCCAAACGGCTGAAGGTACCACGTTCATCTGTACAAACAATAGTATGCAAGTATAAACACCATGGGACCACGCAGCCGTAATTCCGCTCAAGAAGGAGACGTGTTCTGTCTCCTAGAGATGAACGTACTTTGGTGAGAAAAGTGCAAATCAATCCCAGAACAACAGCAAAGGACCTTGTGAAGATGCTGGAGGAAACAGGTACAAACGTATCTATATCCACAGTAAAACAAGTCCTACATCGACCTTAAAGGCCGCCCAGTAAGGAAAAAGCCACTGCTCAAAAACAGCTATGAAAAAGCCAGACTACGGTTTGCAACTGAACATGGGGACAAAGATTGTACTTTTGGAGAAATGTCCTCTGGTCTGATGAAACAACAATATAACTGTTTGGCCATAATGACCATTGTTATGTTTGGAGGAAAAAAGGGGAGGCTTGCAAGCTGAAGAATACCATCCCAACCGTGAAGCACGGGGGTGTCAGCATCATGTTGTGGGGGTGCTTTGCTGCAGGAGGGACTGGTGCACTTCACAAAATAGATGGCATCATGAGGAATTAAAATGATGTGGATATATTGAAGAAACGTCTCAAGACATCAGTCAGGAAGTTAAACCTTGGTCGTAAATGGGTCTTACAAATGGACAATGACCCCAAGCATACTTCCAAAGTTGTGGCAAAATGGCTTAAGGACAACAAAGTCAAGATGGCCATAACAAAGCCCTGACCTCAATCCTATAGAAAATGTGTGGGCAGAACTGAAAAAGCGTGTGCGAGCAAGGAGGCCTACAAACCTGACTCAGTTACACCAGCTCTGTCAGGAGGAATGAGCCAAAATTCACCCAACTTATTGTGGGAAGCTTATGGAAGGCTACCCGAAATGTTTGACCCAAGTTAAACAATTTAAAGGCAATGATACCAAATACTAATTGAGTGTATGTAAACTTCTGACCCACTGGGAATGTGATGAAAGAAATAAAAGCTGAAATAAATCATTCTCTCTACTATTATTCTGACATTTCACATTCTTAAAATAAAGTAGTGATCCTAACTGACCTAAGAGGGAATTTTTACTAGGATTAAATGTCAGGAATTGTGGAAAAACTGAGTTTAAATGCATTTGGCTAAGGTGTACGTAAACGTCCAACTTTTATATGGATATATATATTTACCAAAAAAAGATATGGGGGATTGGAAATTATGCAGATAATTGCATTGATGGAAGCAACAATCTTTCCGCAATATTAAGCTGATCCACCTCTAAAAATGTTTTATTTAAATAAAAAGTTTTCAGGCTCTTCTTTAAAGCTAGGTTCTGAGTTCTTTGCTCTGAGATGGAATTTGGCTGGCCTTCGATCAAACATAGAAGGCAAATTGGCTGTCACTCTTCATCTCTAATGTTGACTTGCTCTGGGGATGTTGAACTGGAGGAGACTAAGACAGATAAGCAACTTTGATCCGTTCTAACAGACTATGGCAGATTTTAGGAGCATGGTTTTTTATTTTTAATATTTTCGGAAGGGGTCGTCTTAGGGTCTCCTTGTCCCAGCGTGTCCCCATCCGGTCACTGCAGAGCACTTAAAACAGAAATAGAGAGAGGGAGAGGGAAGAGAGTGGAGACAGAGATAGAGGAGAGAGAGCGCCACGAAAGAGAGAGAGAAGAGAGAGGAGGAGAGAAGAGAACACTTTTCTCGCTTCTCTCTTCCCTCTACCTATCTCTCTTCTCTCTCCCCATCCCTCGTACCCCTCCCCCCACTCTATCTCTCTTTCACTCTCTCTCTCTATTCTCTCTATTCTCTCTGGGCTCTGTCTCTGTAAAGGAGCTGCATGGAGCTGCCTAGCTGAGAGGTCCCTGGCTGGGTGACTCCGCAGTGAGCATGCCCTAGATATTCATCACTGCCACACCGGGCTGAGGGGATAATATATTCCTCCATGGCACAGCGGCGCCACACACATTACTCATCTCTATATGGAGCAGGAGAGGGAGGGAGGAGGGAGAGGTGGGAGAGAGGGAGAGGAGGGAGAGAGGGAGAGGAGAGAGAAAGGGGGAGAAGGGAGGGAGCGAGTTGGGGAGGGTGGGTCATCAGAATTTTCCATTGGTTTCAGCATTTTCCAAGTGTTAGTAATGGGATAGAGGAATGAAAGGGAGGGATGGAAGGAAGGAAGGGATAGAGGGATGGGAGATGGCAGTTAATGACCATACAGGGGGAACAGTGAGCTCCTCCAAACCCACAGTCAGACAGGAAGTAGCTGGTCACACTTCCTGTTCCTGTCTGAGAGCGCTGGGTCGTAATCATTAGAGCACATCGTAGCAAAATGTTTCGCAACCGTAAACTAGTGTTTCTTATTGGACAAGTTAAGGTAATCCGTCCCTGTTTCAGTACGTTTTTTTCCCAGTTTGGTGTCAATCTGGATACGATCTTGCTTTAACACAATCTCTACACACGTCTCTATGTGCCATACAAAGACATGTCAAGGAAAACAGAAGAGCAATTAACAAAAAGAAAATTGTGCAGAGCTTAGTCTCAGATGTCTCAAAGGCATTATATTAGCTACCACACTATAGTTTTGAAGTATGTACGTACACACTCCACTCCTCTAATGTACTTAGACATGGTCTCAATTACAGAGACATTTCAAATAATACCCTTTCTTTCTTACTCCAAACTAAGTCATGAAATAATAAGGATATATTTGATCGCTCATTTCAAAGTTTCCTTGAGGCAGCCCTTTAAAACTTCCAAGAGAATAGGAATACGCTTCTATCTCATTGAAGCCTGAGGTGAGTGTTTTTAGTGAGGGAACTGCAACAGAGAAGGTAGTAGTTAGAGGAAGGAGGGACTCAGTGAGCTGCATTGTTGTGCTGTGAGCGAGGTGCGCGTGCATGCGTGTGTGCGTGTGTGTGTGTGTGTGCGTCCCTTCCGTGCATCAGTGTGTCTGTGCGCGCATGTGTGTGTGCGTCCCTTCCGTGCGTCCATGTGTGTGTGCGCGTGCACGGGAATGCTTGCATGTGTGCGGGAGGTGTCTCTGTACTCTATGGCAGCAGAGTTATAATCTCAGGGGAACGAGGGGGGGGGGGGGGGGGGGTAATTCATCGCCAGTGCAGATGTTCAAACAGTCAGTGAGCATGGATTCTGCACTGTTAGTAGCACTCCTGAAAACACAGGCGTGGGTTTGACACGACACGGCAGTACTTCTTAAAATGAAGCACTGCCGTGTACTTTTGAAAGGCCTGGATGGATCAAATGTTTATCCAGGCATTTCAAAATCTGACTGTTGCTTTCTTCAACAGAAACAGTCTGAACAGTTAGTTAAACTTGTGCATCTGTACACACAGAGAGAGAGAGAGAGATTATTACCCAGTTGATCAGACAATACACATTGAGAAAACAGTAAAGGCATTCATGGAAATTACCAGTAGATTCTAAAGGGGACAATATATACTTCTGAAAAACGTTTGACGATTTCTGAGGGGTAAAAAAAAAGTAGAAATAAACATGTCTGATAATGACATGAGAAAAAGGTTATGAAGAAAAGTTAATGCACACAGCATGGCCTTTAGCAATCTCCCCTAATAGGGATTTAAGGTGAACCTTATTCACAGCTTTCACTCCTACCTACCTAGGCCTATTACCTTTTCACATTATCAAGACGGCTATAAGAAGGCAATCTTTTCTACAGTACGTCACTGAGAGGTAGAAAATGCCTGGATAAAGCCCGGTATGTTCTGAGGAGTTAAAAACGACACGTTCTCGTGTTGCAGCTTTCGAGAAAGAGAATGCCAACCGTCGTGGCACAGTGATCGAAAAATGTCAGCGCTCTGCCCTTTGATTTTAAAACCATGAAGACAACCTGTGCCTTATCGTGACTGAAACATTTCCCCAGTGCTTTCACTCATCTCCTAGCCATCCCCAGATCTTTAGAGAAACACAATCGAACCACCATTTTGGGTTAACAGTACCAAGCAAAAGAAAGCGAACAGAAAACATATGACAGAGACTTTGACAGAGTTACAAATGAACAAGGTCTCCAACTGTCAAAACTGAACAAACGTGGGTTAGTGTCGTGCTCATGCTTCACCGAGCAATGAAGACAAAGAAAGAAGAAAATAACCCAAAGGGAAAACATGACTGTTTAATAACCTCACCTCCGAGGAGGCCAGAGAAAATAACATGCAAAGTTTCAATTTAACATCTTTCACTTTGCAGCAAAGGTGGGAGTGAGGCGGGAGATTCTTGGAAACGGTGACTATTGGAGCGTACACCTCATTCCCCATTTAGAGGTGACCTTTCACCCTTAGTACACAACCTTCTGGTTCGCTGTAAATTATGATCTGCATCTCCAAAGAGGAAAGAGGTTGTTTAAAAAAAATGTAAAAGGAAGATCCAAGAGGTGCCCATTGATATGCACTTCAAGGGATAAAAAGGGAGGGAAAAAAAAGAAGAAAAAAAACAACAATTTTTTAATCTAAAAATAGTTGTGCACATGCATGAATATCAGGCTTTTCTTTTTGGGGGTCAAAAAGGGAAAAAGACAGAAAAATACCTTTGTCTTCGTCACCATCATTATTGGTGAAATCACCGCCTTGACTGTTTGAGTTGGCTCCTACGGCCAACAACAGGAGGGAGAAAAGTAGAGGGGAAGAGGGGAGACAGAAATAAAAAAATGTAAACAAAAAAAAACTGGCTCTTATAAAAAACAAAAACGAAGGATAAAAATGCATTGAAAACTTACTAAATCTTTGGCATTTGTGTTGAGAAATTCTTGTGGAAACATTCATTCGAACAGTAACCAATTGGATAGCATGACACACAAAAGTAGGAGCACCAACACAGCATTCTGATAAGAACTGTTCACAAAACACAGATGTTTAGTACAGGTAAGAACAGTTGAAGTCGGAAGTTAACATACACCTTAGCCAAATACATTTGAACTGTTTTTCACAACTCCTGGCATTTAATCCTAGTAAAAATTCCCTGTCTTAGGTCAGTTAGGATCACCACTTTATTTTAATAATGTGAAATGTCAGAATAATAGTAGAGAGAATGATTTATTTCAGCTTTAATTTCTTTCATCACATTCCCAGTGGGTCAGAAGTTTACATATACTCAATTAGTATTTGGTAGCATTGCCTTTAAATTGTTTCACTTGGGTCAAACGTTTTGGGTAGCTTTCCACAAGCCTCCTTGCTCGCACACTCTTTTTCAGTTCTGCCCACAACTGTTCTATAGGATTGAGGTCAGGGCTTTGTGACAGCCACTCCAATACCTTGACTTTGTTGTCCTTAAGCCATTTTGCCACAACTTTGGAAGTATGCTTCGGGTCATTGTCCATTTGGAAGACCCATTTGCGACCAAGCTTTAACTTCTTGACTGATGTCTTGAGATGTTGCCTCAATATATCCACATAACTGTCCTGCCTCATGATGCCATCTATTTTGTGAAGTGCACCAGTCCCTCCTGCAGCAACGCATCCCCGCAACATGATGCTGCCACCCACGTGCTTCACGGTTGGGATGGTGTTCTTCGACTTGCAAGCCTCCCCTTTTTTCCTCCAAACATAACGATGGTCATTATGGCCAAACAGTTCTATTTTAGTTTCATCAGACCAGACGACATTTCTTCAAAAAGTACAATCTTTGTCCCCATGTGCAGTCGCAAAACTGTAGTCTGGCTTTTTTATGGCGGTTTTGGAGTAGTGGCTTCTTCCTTGCTGAGTGGCCTTTCAGGTCATGTCGATATAGGACTCGTTTTACTGTGGATATAGATACTTTTGTACGTGTTTCCTCCAGCATCTTCACAAGGTCCTTCGCTGTTGTTCTGGGATTGAGTTGCACTTTTCGATCCAAAGTACGTTCATCTCTAGGAGACAGAACGCTTCTCCTTCCTGAGTGGTATGACGTCTGCGTGGTCCCATGGTGTTTATACTTGCGTACTATTGTCCCATGATGTCAAGCAAAGAGGCACTGAGAGAGAAGGTAGGCCTTGAAATACATCCACAGGTACACCTCCTATTGACTCAAATTATGTCAATTAGCCTATCAGAAGCTTCTAAAGCCATGACATCACTTTCTGGAATTTTCCAAGCTTCTTAAAGGCACAGTCAACTTGGTGTATGTAAACTTCTGACCCACTGGAATTGTGATACAGTGAATTATAAGTGAAATAATCTGTAATCTGTAAACATTTGTTGGAAAAATGACTTGTGTCATGCACAAAGTAGATGTCCTAACCGACTTGCCAAAACTATAGTTTGTTAACAAGAAATGTGGTTGAAAAACTAGTCTTAATGATTACAAGTGTATATGAACTTCCGACTTCAACTGTATGTGCACATTATTAAAGAGGCATTATTTAAAGTGACTAGAGATCCTTTCATTAAAGTGACAGTGATTGGGTCTCAATGTAGGCAGCAGCCCCTCTGAGTTAGGGTATGCTATTTAGCATAGAAACTGTCTTTCAGTCTCTTGGTCCCAGCTTTGATGCCCCTATAGTGACCTCGCCTTCTGGATGGTAGCGGTGTGAACAGGCAGTGGTGTGGGTGCTTGTTGTCCTTGATTATCTTTTTGGCCTTCCTGTGACATTGGGTGCTGTAGGTGTCATGGAGGGCAGGTAGTTTGCCTCCGGTGATGCGTTGTGCAGACCGCACCACCATCTGGAGAGCCTTGCGGTTGAGGGTGGTGCAGTTGCCGTACCAGGCTGTGATACAGCCCGGCAGGAGTTTGTCTGTGATGTGTAAGCTGAGGAACTTAAAACTTTCCACCTTCTCCACTGCTCTCCCTTCGATGTGGATAAGGGGGTGCTCCCTCTGCTGTTTCCTGAACTCCACGATCATCTCCTTTGTTTTGTTACCCTTGAGTGAGTGGTTGTTTTCCTGACACCACACTCCGAGTGCCCTCACCTCCTCCCTGTAGGCTGTTTCGTCGTTGTTGGCAATCAAGCCCACTACTGAATGCTGAGCTGTAGTCAATGAACCACATTCTTACATAGGTATTCCTCTTGTCCAGATGGGATAGGGCAGTGTGCAGTGTGATGGCGATTGCATCGTCTGTGGACCTATTGGGGAGGTATGCAAACTGAAGTGGGTCTAGGGTGGCCGGGAAGGTGGAGGCGATATGATCCTTGACTAGTCTGTCAAAGCACTTCATGATGACAGAAGTGAGTGCCAAGGGGCAGTAGTCATTTAGTTCAGTTATCTTTGCCTTCTTGGGTACAGGAACAATGGTGGCCATCTTGAAGCATGTGGAGACAGTAGACTGGGATAGGGAGCGATTGAATATATCCGTAAACACACCAGCCAGCTGGTCTGCGCATGCTCTGAGGACATGGCTAGGGATGCCGTCTGGGCCAGCAGCCTTGTGAGGGTTAACACATTTAAATGTCTTACTCACGTCAGCCACGGAGAAGGAGGGAGAGGGGGGTGGTGCAGTCCTCGTTAGCAGGCCACGACGGTGACACTGTATTATCCTCAAAGCGGGCAAAGAAGGTGTTTAGTTTGTCTGGAAGCAAGACGTCAGTGCCCGTGACGTGGCTGGTTTTCTTTTTGTAGTCCGTGATTTCCTGCAGACCCTGCCACATGCGTCTTGTGTCTGAGCCGTTGAATTGCGACTCCACTTTGTCCCCGGACCGGCATTTCGCTTGTTCGACTGCCTTGTGACAAATAACATTTGATTTGATTTAATTTGATTTAGTCGTGTTATGAGGCATTAGAGACACTGCAGTGATTTCCACCGCCAGCCCGGTAACAGTGTGTGATGTATGAATACAGGGGCTGTATGGGGTTGTAATAGTGTCTGTACTGTAATGTGCAGGTAGTGTTAGACCCGTTCTCCACAGGGGTCTGATTTGGGTCCTGTGCTATTTGAGATGGACGTGTTGTTAAGATGACGTGATTAGCCATGGCTAGATCGACAACTGGACCGTTAGCCTGCTGTGGTCGTGAGAATACCTGGTTGATTATAGACTTCATTCTCAGATAGGCACTGCGGATTGACTCACTGACAGACCCATCAGAGTTGTAACGATGATCATTAAGACTAAGACAGCCGAGACAGGAGTAGCATGCTGTGACATTGCGTAGCCACTTGGCCGGTCTCAGACTGTGGTTGTATCCCACCCGCCTTCAAGAGAAACCATATGATTTGACGTGTGGAAGATCACATGATTTCCCATGTCAAATCATGTGAAAACGTATTTTTGGAACACTTTGCTTTCCACTGGGCACGCACTGGTTGAATTAATGTTGTTTCCATGTCTTTTCAATTAAATGACGTGGAACCAAGATGGAATAGACGTTGAATTGACGTCTGTGCCCAGTGGGATGCGATCTCATGTTTTCACGTGTAGTGCCATGTGATCACATGTTGCTTTACACGTAATCACATTAAGTGTTGACAAGTAGTTAACTATACAGGGTATAGGGTGCCATTTGGATTGCATTCTAGTTCTAATTAAAATACTATTTCATTTAAAGAAAGCAACAAACATTGCTATGATAACTGTTTGTTTTGACACTATGTTGGTCTGGTGTCTCTGAGGCGCTAGATCGCTAGCTGGTTAGTACATAATGAGGCCTAAGGCTTGACACACACACACACACACGCGCACACACACACACACATGCACATGCACACACGCACACACACACAACTGAACAGGCCTGTAATCTCCCAGTTAACGGTATCTCAAGCTGTACAAACAAAGGCAAGTGGCCATGTCAGTTTAACGCAGCAAAGCATAAACTCCCACATCTGTCCTGTACAGAATGCCCCCCCCCCTTCCCTCACGCGTGTCTGTCTGATGGTACGACCATCAGACAGACACCCAGCACATCGGTCAGACCAGATGAAAGAAGAAACCCGTCTCAGTGTTTGACTGAGTCTTGCTTCGTTTGTTGCCCCTGAAAAAGTCAAAATGGAAAACCGAGAGCGTGCAGAGTTGTCCAAGGTTTGTAGTGATGCATCCCAAATGGCTCCCCATTCCCTATAGTGCGCTACTTTTGACCAGAGCCCTCTTCCTCTTCCCTAAGGAAGCACCCTAGTCCCTATAGTGTACCAACTTTTCACCAGAGCCTTCTGGGTGCCATTTGTGCTGTCTCATGACCTAGCCTGGAGATATTGTCCCCTCTCTGCCTGCCTGGCCTTGCCTGCCTGGCCTTGCCTGCCTCTCCATGCGTATGACTGGCTGTCTGAATCACACACTCACCACAGACAGACTGGCATCTAATAGCTCAGGCTCCAGTGCTGTGAACCCAACTGGGATTGGCAGGCTACTTATGCTCAGAGAAGGGCCAGCGTCCCAAACGGCTCCCCATTCCCTTTCAGTGGACATTCCCCATGGGCCCTGTTAAAAGTAGTGCACTATATAGGGAATAGGGTGCCATTTGGGAAGGGCCCAAAGAGCACGGCTCTCTCTTACACAAGCCACTCACACAAGAAAAAGCACTAGGGCAAGGTAAACCTACTATAATACTGCATTGAGCTGTCATTCAAGCCCTGTCAATGTATTTGTTCTCGTTCTTCAATGTACTGTAGCTTTTCTCCCTCCTGTGTTTCTATGCAAAGGAGAATTGGATTCATAATGAAATACAAGAATACAGGTTATCTGCTGCACCAGCCCATTGATGGAGGTGAGTCTGAAATGGCACCCTATTCCCTATATAGTGCACTACTATTGACCAGAGCCTCATGAACAGAGCCAAGTACAGTATGTAGGGAACAGGGGGCCATTTTGGATGTACTGTAGCCAAGGTGTGGGCCACAGCCATACACCCCTATAACCAACAAAGATCTGATAAATCACAGGCCATTATCTCTGGGAGCACACATGTGGGTAACAAGCATTTGTTGTAATTTCTGCTTTCTATTTCTGTTCCAGTGTTGATACGTAACACAGAACTAATATAGGAGGGTGGTATAATTAAAGATGGAGAGAGAAAGAGATGAGGCCTGGGATGTATCCCAAATTGCACCCAATTCCCTGCATAGTGCACTATGTTTGACCAGAGCACTATGAGCCCTAAGGGTGCTATTTGGGACACGGGCCCGCTGTGGTATTGTCTTCTCACCCAGAAGAGCCCTCAAGAGGCTCTATATTCACTCTGATTAATTCACAATAAAACAGGTTTACCTCCCGGGTCTCTGCAGTAGTACCCAGTCTGCAGCCACTGCAGAGGCAGATAAAGACAGCTCCAGCAACAGCTCCAGGAGCTATCACACACACACACACACACACACACACACACACACACACACACACACACACACACACACACACACACACACACACACACACACACACACACACACAGAGAGAGAGACACTGCACCTCAAATTAAAGGAGCTCTGGCATTAAAATACAATCCCAAATGTACCACTTTTCACAAGCCAACCCTTGCTAGCCAAAACAGAATTCACCACCCACACTGCACAATCAAAAAGGATACAAAAGAACAGAACTTGTGCAGGTTATCAATATTGAACTATATATGGCGCAGTCGTTTGTACTTAAATCAGACGACACAATGGAAGCGTTCTTAATCTGTCAGTCCATTTCAAAAGGAGAACTATAAAACTATAAATCCTCTTTTCTGATCCCGAGCTGTCAGGATGTCTCCACATTACACAGGATTTGAAAAGGCCAACTCTGAGGGCGTCTGTAAGGATGACGGCAGTATGGAGGAGGAGAAGATGAACAGAACAGGGAGAGAGAGAGAGAGAGATGTCTTCCATGAAGCACTGACTCCTCAAGAGGAGACAGAGCCTGTGTCCCAAATGGCAAACGTGGTGCACTATGTAGTAGGGAATAGGGGCCCTGGTCAAAAGTAGTGCACTATGTAAGGGAATAAGGTGCCATTTGGGATGCACTCAAAAATAATATGGAGAGAGTTGTCTTCTTGGCTCCTGAAGAGGAGCTGTTGAGTCTTTCCTTTGGGCCAATTGCCTTAAGCTAAGAACTGTAGCGTTAGTTCAGGAGATTCTTAACACATCAACATTCATGGCCTGCATTCATACATTTTAATGCCGGCAAACGTATCCTAATGTACTGATACTTGAGACTGCCTGCATTCTGTAATTGACATCTATGAATTCAGGTTAGAAGGCATAATGTATCCAAACGAAAGATACCTGAGGCTCGTTATATGACCCGAGGGTCTAATATTACCAATACACAGACCAAGGAGTTCAGAGACCTCTGCTAAAACCAGCGGATAGACAGCAGCAACTGCTGCAATCTGTCCACCAGAATTATAACCCTTGATCCACTCCACTTCTACAACCATACCTTTCCTATCACATTATTGGTAAAGCCACACGACAACAAAAATGACTGGATAGAATGGATACACATGGACCTCCTACATATTTGAGTCCAGTTGCCTACACGTAAACGGAAAATTGCACACGGGGGAATAGAGCTTTCAGTTCACGCCGGTGATTATAAGAACTGTTCGTATAATTCTCAGGAGATTGTGTGTCAGAGTAACGACCCAGGCTGTGCATCCGGACTGGGATTGTCAGATTATCTATCTGGGACGTCTGCACTGCACCCAATTCAACAGGAGAGCAGGTTGACTGCTACAGAATAGAACAGACAGGAGCGCCCTCAGACAGTAGGGAGGTCTAAATATCTATTTTCTCTCTCTATTACACCACATACAGTAGTCCACATTCATTTCAAGCCTTCAGTCCAAAAATCATTGTGCCCTTTGGTAAAAGTATCGCACTTTGATCAAGAGTGCACCACCGTTTCTGGTTGAAGTAGTAGAGATCCCAGCCACTTTGAACTGCTTCAGAACAAATGGACCTGCAAAGTGAAATGTCAAATCAAACAAAAAGGCAAACGGAGGATAACAAGACATTTGTGTTAGTCAAGGTGTGACATACCATCCTCAGTTGGCACGTAAATGTTTAGGTACAGGCAGTCCTCGTTCTGGTCCTGCATATAGGTTACCACTGTATCCAAGTTGGCTGTGAACCACACCGGCAGCATGTCGTTGAGTAACTTTTCCTCCAGGTACTGTGGACACACAGAGGCGAACTGGGTAGCATTCCTGATCCCAGGCCAGGACATGGGCGGCTCGGGGGGCTGGAAGCGTCTCTCCCCTGTAGGGGCCAAAGCGTACGGGATCCCCAAGTACTGCTCCACGGGCCCTAGGATCTCATTGGGCAGTGTCGTCTTTAACCCCCGCAGCTTCCCGTAATTCGTGGTGACAACAGGGTGGACTTGGGTCTGAGCCATGACCGGCAGACACACAGACGCTAACAGGAAGCCAATCCATAAGAGAAGGTAGACCTTGGATAGGTAGACCATCCCCATTCCATGGGCTATAGTGGCTCCTCCAGAGCTCAATGGAGAGGTACTGGTTCCCCCTGGCCTGGCTCCCCTCAACATGCTCCTGCTGCACTCAGCCAAGCAGATTGTGGTCCTGGAAGTTCCCGGAACTCCTCTCCCACCCCCCACAGCAACCCAGACCAATAACCTGCTCCTCAGGCTGTGATTGACAGCTGACAGACAGAGCTCCAGCCAATCAGAGCAGTTTTGTGCAACTCGGTGCCCCCCATCCCAAGAGAGTGGGTCTACGTGTAGGTCATTGGTCGGGGGTGCAGTGCCTGTATTTGTCTCCAGATGCTCGTCGACCCACTTCCAGCTTGGTTGGTTACCCTGCAGGGAAGAGAGAACGGGACATGTAAGTTAATCCTCGACACATCAAAGGCTACATACAGTATGCTGTCCAAATCCCTTCCAATAGATGTCCGCTTGTTGAGCATATAGCAAATCTATGACTGCAAGTCCCCTCTGTGTATGATCAAAATGTGCAAGAGATGCAAGGCATGAAATTGTATCTTTCTAACAAATCAATAGCATGAAATAGAGAACAACATAAAAGTGTGGTTTCGAGTGGAAGCAACAACAGAGATACTATATTGGCAAACTGCTTTATTACCTTGTGTGACATCGTCAGGATAACGTTGCACATAGCAGCAGTTTCAATAAAAGAAAACCTAAAGTGTGCACTTGCACACTTGCCATTATGGAGTTAACCGTGGTGGAAACTCTCTAGCCAATGATGACACCAATCCAATGCTTGTCAATTCATGACAGGAAGGGCGCAAGTACACAGTTCTGGAAAAGGGGGGAGAAAAAGGATGCCGCCCAAAACACACATAAAAAAATACTACAGTTTACTATAGAATACTACAGTACTTACTATAGAATTCTGAAGTTTACTGTAGAATACTATACTACACACTGTGGTATCCCTTGATCATGTGTACTGTAGTACTTAGTATTTTTTGTGTACTGTAAATACTACTGTCACGTCCTGGTCTGTTTCACCTGTCCTTGTGCTTGTCTCCACCCCCCTCCAGGTGTCGCTTATTATCCCCAATGTATTTATCCCTGTGTTTCCTGTCTCTCTGTGCCAGTTCGTCTTGTTTTGCCAAGTCGACCAGCGGTTTTTCCTAGCGCCTTCTCCCAGTCTGTTTTTCCTAGCGCCTTCTCCCAGTCTGTTTTTCCTAGCGCCTTCTCCCAGTCTGTTTTTCCTAGCGCCTTCTCCCAGTCTGTTTTTCCTAGCGCCTTCTCCCAGTCTGTTTTTCCTAGCGCCTTCTCCCAGTCTGTTTTTCCTAGCGCCTTCTCCCAGTCTGTTTTTCCTAGCGCCTTCTCCCAGTCTGTTTTTCCTAGCCCTCCTGGTTTTGACCCTTGCCTGTCCTGACGCCTAACCCACCTGCCTGACCACTCTGCCAGTTCTGATCTCGAGCCTACCTATCCCATTGTACTGTTTCGACTCGGACCTGATTACTGAAACCATGCCTGTCCTAACCTAAAGCCTGCCTATCGCTGCCAAACTAACCCTGATTCAGATGACCATCCTACCCATGCTAGATTACGGAGACATAATTTATAGATCGGCAGGTAAGGGTGCTCTCGAGCGGCTAGACGATCTATACCATTCGGCCATCAGATTTGCCACCAATGCTCCTTATAGGACACATCACTGCACTCTATACTCCTCTGTAAACTGGTCATCTCTGTATACTTGTCGCAAGACCCACTGGTTGATGCTCATTTATAAAACCCTCTTAGGCCTCACTCTCTCCTATCTGAGATATCTACTGCAGCCCTCATCCTCCACATACAACACCGGTTCTGCCAGTCACATTCTGTTAAAGGTTCCCAAAGCACACTCATCCCTGGGTCGCTCGTCTTTTCAGTTCGCTGTAGCTAGCGACTGGAACGAGCTGCAACAAACACTCAAACTGGACAGTTTTATCTCAATCTTTTCATTCAAAGACTCAATCATGGACACTGTTACTGACAGTTGTGGCTGCTTGGTGTGATGTATTGTTGTCTCTACCTAATTGAACTTTTGTGTTGTTGACTGTGCCCAATAATGTTTGTACCATGTTTTGTACTGCTACCATGTTGTGTTGTCAAGTGTTGCGGCCTTGCTATGTTGTCTTAGGTCTCTCGTTAGTGTTGTGTTGTCTCTCTTGTTGTGATGTGTGTTTTGTCCTATATTTATATATTATTTATTTGAATCCCAGGCCCCTGTCCCCGCAGGAGGTCTTTTGCGTTTTGGTAGGCCGTCATTGTAAATAAGAATGTGTTCTTAAATAAAGGTTAAATTAAAAAAATGTATTGCCTGGTACAGTTTGGCTCTGACCTGGTTTATGAACTCTCGCCTGTCCCCGACCTGGCTTTTGCCTACCAATTTTCTTATAACAAATATCGGAGCTCAACCATCTGCCTCCCGTGTCTGCATTTCGTCTATAAGGGCACACCCTTATAACTACAGTATTATCCACACACACAAAAAAAACTGTAGTAAATACTACAGAAATGTCTGCAAAAACACTAACGGTCCACAAAAACACTGTCAAAAAAATATAGAAAATACGACCGTATTTCATTCATATCTACCCTACCAATTCCCCTCCCCCATATCCCAACGTGTGCCCACCTGTAAGTGACACACCTACATGCCAAGTATAGACCATATTGTTTGCTTTGAAATCTCCGTTCAGAACCCAGTTCTACGTACCTGCAGGTTATGGAAAATTTGCTTAGTGTTTAGCATTTCTCCAGTATGTTTCCTCAAGGAAAAAGCCCCCCACTACTATGTCAGATATAATAAAACAAAAACACTATACTAAATACTACAGTAATGTCCCCAAACACACTAGAGTAAATATTACAGTATACAGCATTATATTCTGAAAAATACACTATAGTAATTACTATAGTACATACTACTCTTATTTTACCACAGCATTTATACTATAGTAAACACTATAGTATACTACATTAAATACTACAGTATTCACTGTACTGCTTTTGAGGACTTCAGTCCACAAAAACACGACAGTGAATACTACAATAAAGTCCAAAAACACTACAGTGAACACTATAGTATTCCTAACACAGTACAGTTGTAGTCGGAAGTTTATATACACTTAGGTTGGAGTCATTGAAACTCATTTTTCAACCACTCCACAAATTTCTTGTTAACAAACTATAGTTTTGGCAAGTCAGTTAGGATATCTACAGTCGTGGCCAAAAGTTTTGAGAATGACACAAACATTAATTTTCACAAAGTTTGCTGCTTCAGTGTCTTTAGATATTTTTGTCAGATGTTACTATGGAATACTGAAGTATAATTATAAGCATTTCCTAAGTGTCAAAGGCTTTTATTGACAATTACATGAAGTTGATGCAAAAGAGTCAATATTTGCAGTGTTGACCCTTCTTTTTCAAGACCTCTGCAATCCGCCCTGGCATGCTGTCAATTAACTTCTGGGCCACATCCTGACTGATGGCAGCCCACTCTTGCATAATCAATGCTTGCAGTTTGTCAGGATTTGTGAGTTTTTATTTGTCCACCCGCCTCTTGAGGTTTTGACCACAAGTTCTCAATGGGATTAAGGTCTGGGGAGTTTCCTGGCCATGGACACAAAATATCGATGTTTTGTTCCCCAAGCCACTTAGTTATCACTTTTACCTTATGGCAAGGTGCTCCATCATGCTGGAAAAGGCATTGTTCATCACCAAACTGTTCCTGGATGGTTGGGAGAAGTTGCTCTCAGAGGATTTGTTGGTACCATTCTTTATTCATTGCTGTGTTCTTAGGCAAAATTGTAAGTGAGTCCACTCCCTTGGCTGAGGAGCAACCCCACACATGAATGGTCTCAGGATGCTTTACTGTTGGCATGACACAGGACTGATGGTAGCGCTCACCTTGTCCTCTCCGGACAAGCTTTTTTCCGGATGCCCCAAACAATCGGAAAGGGGATTCATCAGAGAAAATGACTTGACCCCAGTCCTCAGCAGTCCAATTCCTGTAACTTTTGCAGAATATCAGTCTGTCCCTGATGTTCTTCCTGGAGAGAAGTGGCTTCTTATCTGCCCTTCTTGACACCAGGCCATCCTCCAAAAGACTTTGCCTCATTGTGCATGCAGATGCACTCACTCACACCTGCCTGCTGCCATTCCTAAGCAAGCTCTGTACTGGTGGTGCCCCGATCCCACAGCTGAATCAACTTTAGGAGACGGTCCTGGCGCTTGCTGGACTTTCTTGGGCGCCCTGAAGCCTTCTTGACAACAATTGTACCGCTCTCCTTGAAGTTCTTGATGATCCGATAAATGGTTGATTTAGATGCGATCTTACTGGCAGCAATATCCTTGCCTGTGAAGCCCTTTTTGTGCAAAGCAATGATGACGGCACATGTTTCCTTGCAGGTAACCATTGTTGACAGAGGAGGAACAATGATTCCAAGCACCGCCCTCCTTTTGAAGCTTCCAGTCTGTTATTTGAACTCAATCAGCATGACAGAGTGATCTCCAGCCTTGTCCTCATCAACACTCACACTTGTGTTAACGAGAGAATCACTGACATTATGTTTTTTGGGGGATTCAGTTAATTTGCATGGCAAAGAGGGACTTTGCAATTAATTGCAATTCATCTGATCACTCTTCATAACATTCTGGAGTATATGCAAATTGCCATCATACAAACTGAGGCAGCAGACTTTGTGAAAATTCTCAAAATGTCTTGGCCACGACTGTACTTTGTGCATGAGACAAGTAATTTTTCCAACAATTGTTTACAAACATATTATTTCACTTATAATTCACTGTATCACAATTCCAGTGGGTCAGAAGATTACATTCACTAGGTTGACTGTGCCTTTAAACAGCTTGGAAAAATCCAAAGAATGATGTCATGGCTTTAGAAGCTTCTGATTGACATCATTTGAGTCAATAGGAGGTGTACCTGTGGATGTATTTCAAGGCCTACCTTCAAACTCAGTGCCTCTTTGCTTGACATCATGGGAAAATCAAAATAAAATGTAAACCTCCACAAGTCTGATTCATCCTTGGGAACAATTTCCAAAAGCCTGAAGGTGCCACGTTCATCGGTACAAACAATAGTATGCAAGTATAAACACCATGGGGCCACGCAGCCATCATATCGCTCAGGAAGGAGACGCGTTCTGTCTCCTAGAGATGAACGTTCTTTGTTGAGAAAAATGCAACTCAATCCCAGAACAACAGCAAAGGAACTTGTGAAGATGCTGGATGAAACAGGTACAAAAGTATCTATATCCACAGTAAAACTAGTCCTATATCGACAGCAAGGAAGCCACTGCTCCAAAACTGCCATAAAAAAAAGACAGACTACGGTTTGCAACTGCATATGGGGACAAAGATCGTACTTTTTGGAGAAATGTCCTCTGGTCTGTTGAAACAAAAATAGAACTGTTTGGCCATAATGACCATCGTTATGTTTGGAGGAAAAAGGTGGAGGCTTGCAAGCCGAAGAACTCCATCCCAACCGTGACGCACGGGGGTGGCAGCATCATGTTGTGGGGGTGCTTTGCTGCAGGAGGGACTGGTGCACTTCACAAAATTCATGTCATTGTAAAGGTAGGAAAATTATGTGGAAAAATTGAAGCAACATCTCAAGACATCAGTCAGGAAGTTAAAGCTTGGTCGCAAATGGGTCTTCCAAATGGACAATGACCCAAAGCATTCTTTCAAAGTTGTGGCAAGTTATTGGAGTGGCCATCACAAAGCCCTGACCTCAATCCTATAGAAAATTTGTAGGCAGAACTGAAAATGCGTGTGCGAGCAAGGATGCCTACAAACCTGACTCAGTTACACCATCTCTGTCAGGAGGAATGTGCCCAAATTCACCCAACTTATTGTGTGAAGCTTGTGGAAGGCTACCCGAAATGTTTGACTCAAGTTAAACAATTTAAAGGCAATGCTACCAAATACTAATTGAGTGTATGTACACTTCTGACCCACTGGGAATGCGATGAAAGAAATTAAAGCTGAAATGTATAATTCTTTCTACTATTATTCTGACATTTCACATTCTTAAAATAAAGTGGTAATCCTCACTGACCTAAAACAGAGACTTTTTACTAGGATTAAATGTCAGGAGTTGTGAAAACTGAGTTTAAATGCATTTGACTAAGGTGTATGTAAACTTCCCACTTCAACTGTGCATACGCTTTAGTATTTGTTTCATATGGGAATCACTCCACAGTGTAGGAAACATTTCCTACATGGTTATCCATATAAAACCAGAGCACCCTATTCACAAAATTAGCCTACCTAGGTCATCCTACACTCCAATACAATCTATCAGCATTCTGTTAGTAGTATCATAGCCAAGCAAGGGGGGGGGGTATACTCCAGTCTACTGAGTAGATTATTTCTCTTAGGGTACTTTACTCCACCAAGGAGCTTATGTGTGAAGCCTCGTGAATAGGAGAGCTGGCCGGTTAAGAAGCCTCTCACAGACATTTGTGTCAGAAGCAGATGGCTTATGCATGCAGCAGGTCATTTCATTTCATTTCGGAGGGAGAAGAGACTCTCCTCTCTCGCCTCATTCCCATGCATGCCCTCGGATGGTGTTGAGACTGAGACGATGGTGGTCTGCTTGTCAAATCAGTGACGTCGATGAATTACTTTCCCACTCTCGTAACACAGCATGACAATGGTACTCACACTGCCCGGGGGGGATTACATCAAATGCCTAACTGCCATTGTTGAGTTCATATATTCTGTTTGACATCAAAAAATGGAATAAATCGGTAAATAAGTTAAAGTTAAACGTAAGAAACAGAAACAGAATCTAAACAAAGACAGGATAAGGAATGTGATCCAAGAATATGGTCCAGTTTAATGTTGATTGAGGAAATAATAAGGCGGAATGGACTATGTTCATATATTTCAGCAGTTCCTGTATAAACGCAATACATTCAGTCTGACTTCCTTCCAGTAACACAAAAGAAAGAGAGAGTGAAGAGAAAAGGCGAGAGATGGAAGAGACGGCGCATACTATTCTCACTGTCTGTATGATCACAAGAGATACGTCTTTTTAATTTCAATAAAGGCTGAAGCCATCATTTGCACTTTAATTATTATAAAACATGTGGTTCGGGGTGCTGTATCTCCTCACTGAAATAGGTAGTCGGTAGAAAATGTCCTTGAACGGACAGAAAAACGAAACATCACTACTCAACGTCCCAAATGGCACCCTATTTCGTATATAGTGCACTACTTTTGACCAGGGCCCATTGGGAATAGGGTGCCATTTGGGACGCGCACCAAACAAAACTCAAAACTTTACTTGACCTTCTCATGACGCACATACAGGACATCTTTTACTGGCCTCTTAAAGATGGTGATAAACACTGCACAATAGAAAGGAAGACAGACTTCCTCCCTCACTAAAACGAGATAGAGGGCCAACAGAGATCCTTGACAACCAATAAAGGAATGATATTTATCAAAGTTGACAGTACTGAACACGAAGATATTGTCAACTGCTGAGCCCTCACTGGAAGAAAAAAAGTGTGTGTGTGTGTGTGTGTGTGTGTGCGCACGTGTGCGTACGTGTGTGTGCCATTTATAATGATAGTTTTGTTGGACGGAGCAAATACATATTTATTTTTTCAAACAGGATTGATTTGATAATGATAGCGCATGACGTTGTGATACTGTAATAACCTTGCTCTTTGTAACCATGCCAGCAGACATGGGTAAAAATGTGTGTTCCACTAACATCCAAATATCCATTTCCTAAATAGTAGGGGATGCATGTAACAAAGTGCTAAACTATTGAACTTTACTCCAGTAGGCTAACACTGTGTAGGTCCTGTGTGGCTCCGTTGGTATAGCATGGCACTTGCAGGGCCAGGGTTGACGGTTTGATTCCCACTGGGGCCGCCCATATGAAAATGTATGCAGGCACAATAGTCACTTTGGAGAAAAATGTTTGCTAAATGATGGATAATTGTATATTATAATAATACTGTTGTTTTATGCAGTCTTACAGTGAATGGCTATGCCTACTATTGGATTCCAAATTGAAATGCTGTACAATATATTTGGATAGGCAGGCATACGTCCTATTTTGACACTTATGCCATGTTATACACAGAATGTTTTCTATAGGCCTGTCACCCATAGGCCTATTCTTGAGGAAAATTGCACAAGTGAGGTAAAATGTCTCCAATTGTGAATTAAATGTTTTTTTTTCTGATGGGGAGGCCTGACTGACCGTCTCAAATAGGCCTATAATGATGTCACCAACTGGGAGAGCTGTGATAACTGTGTGTCACTCCAAATATGTCAAGTGTATTTGAAATAGGCCTAATGTTCAAATAATGTCAAAAGTAAGCCTGTTTGGTAACACTTTCCATAAAGTACATACCTATGATGCTTTATAACGTATTTTGTAACGCATTAAAACACTTATATTGTGTTATGACAATATAGACCAATTATTTACAAAAAATATTTGGGTTGAGACCTGATGCGTCTCCAAAGCTTTCAGTCTACCATCACATCGAATCAAAAATGCACGCAGGCCTATTAGGGACCAGAATGTTGACCTTTCGTTCATTACAAATAATATTGTTAAACCCTGTTTCATTTCTGACAATGTCTATAATATTACTCTCGGTGTCAATTCGAACAGCACACGCCTATTTATAATCTGGAGGAAGGCAAGGGGTTGGTGGAATAGACTTGAAGACAGCTTGAAGAATCTTTCATAGGAGAGTGATAGCCTCCTCTCATGCTTGTCCGTCTGCTTTCGCAACGACTAAAAATATTAAAAAATATTCAAATGCAACCAAGATTTTTTTTTAATGGCTTACAGTTTTCGAGGTAGCAGAACATAGCAGGATTCGTTAAGGTGAATGTTCAAGACAGTAGCCTACACATTTTTTTCCCAATTCGTCTCGTCCCCAAATATCTACCAGATATCCACAGTACCATCTTGTGGTTCTCCGCTGAACTCACTCTGGTGATGTGGTGCCAGATTCAGCCTGGATGGGAATCTGCAGTCTACAACGCACCTCACACCTTTTGATAGGTATACGGAGGTGTTCAAGTTATGCTGAATGGTGGGTCAAACACACATCCACTGCTAGATGCTCCTCTTCCATTCTAAAAGCCTGCTATTGTGTGGAATATAGATGACAGACAGACAGACAGACAGACAGACAGACTGACAGACAGACAGACAGACAGACAGACAGACAGACAGACAGACAGACATCTCCATAGCAGTGCTGCCAATAGTCGCTTTGTCGTCTACAGGGATTAAATAGCACTGGACATCATGGGTGCTGCATTCTGTTCAAACACAGATAGCCTTTTCCAAGGGCTTGTGTGAAATAGTGTGGCCACAGCCGATTAGGGTTATGAATGGCATGTCCCTTAGGCTATAATACGTTTTTGCGCCTTTTTCTCCATAGCCAATTTGTCATTATCGAATCCAACGCATGTTGCTGTGTCCCTTTACATAAGAAGCGAATAAACCACAATTTGATCATTCTGGCTTTGAGCAAAGAAACCCCTCAATACGTCTTTAAAGTGCGTAGAGCATGGCTCAATCGTCTTTGCAAAGCCAGGCGATTTCGTTCAACACATGGCTTGTTTTCATAATTACATTGAATAATGATTATACACATTTCTGAAAAACTGGTTGCGCACCACGCACTTTAAGCAAATTATAAAAATTAATTCCCTGTGGGAGTCAAGCTCTTCTCAAAATGTCTTCAGCGCGAGTCCGGACAAGCCATATAATCGGAAAGCCGCCAGAAAACAAACAAATTATAGGTGGTCTAAATTAAACTAAACTGTGTGAAAGAGAAAATGGGTTTACTGACTATTTGTAGGCTAATAACAAGACTTACCTTTGCGGTATTCCAACTGTGTGAATTTAGCTCGTAGTCCTGACTTCAAGGGATGTGATAATAAAATATACACCACCACACGGGCAAAAAATAAAACTCCACAGTGTGCGCTCCTCTGAAAATCCCAACGTGACAGTGGGGTCCAGATAAAAACAAGTCAAACTCCGCTTCAGGTTCTATGCAGAAAATAAAAATTGAGTTTTCCGGTTGTTAATGACACGCATAGCCTATAAGGTAATTTCAGTGAGTCGTTGTAGTAGCACGGTCAATTGTGCTGCATCTAATTGCCGTAATAGAGAGAAAGCGAGGAGAGATCGGACAGCAAAGACGAGAGATTTAAGGATAGAAAGACCAGGGTTGTTCAGTCGCGCGCCCCCCACCCCCACCCTCCCTCTCGCGCTCTCTCTCTCTCGCGCACTCTCTCTCACTTTCTCCCTTTCTCTAGCTCCAGTTGCTATTAGACTACACTAAATGAAATGTACAAAGCCTGCAGCCAATGGATTGCCGCATTCTCTCCATCACTGTTAACCAGCTGCCAGTATGGACCAGTTTTGGCATCCGTGACGAAAGGACAGGAGGGTAGCAGGTGTAGTAGGGCATACTGTAGTTTTGTTTTGCTGATCATATTCACCCAGGCTGGCTGTTCGACCCATGTAGGTACCTGTAATGAAACGTGTATCAAATATCTATTAACGAACTATTCAGCTATACAATGGGCCAATTCATTACACCTGATATGCAACATGAATTCAGCTTCAGCAAAGTTTCGATCCAGTAGCCAAGCACTAGCATATCCTATTTGAACTGTTAGTGTTTTCATATGTATTTAATTACGAGGAGATCTCCCTCTGAGTTCTGTTTCCAGCATAGAAGAATAACGTAAATTCGGAAAACCAATTTAGCAAGCTAGCAACCAGGCTAGGTAGTGCTAGGTATCAACAGTCAATCCATTCGGGGCTGGAAACTATAGTGAGCTTCGACTGGTCAATATCAACGCGATGTCACGGAGTATTTGTATAAAGTTCAGCTTTCCCCAACTTTGGTCACACGCTGTTCACTCTGCCGTGCCCATGCTTGCATCACCCAGCTTTATTGAGAAGGAAATAAGGAAACCCTCACTAGCGCACCGAACCTATGTCAAATCATTTGACATTTCTGTATATTTAATGCCATTAATCTCTAGCTAATCTCTAGTTTACAAAGTAAGCCTAGATGTCAATTAATTTTGTGTAAATCAGTCTTTAATTCACCTAGGTGTGTTAGCATGTAGCCTGTGCTGAATGGTTTTGTGAAAGGCAAAGACTTCCTGTGTTTCTCTTCAGGGTTCCTCTGGCAGCACTTTACGGTCGCTGTCCGACGTCCTTTGGTGCTGAACATTAGATCGCGGGATCCAATTTGTGCCGCTGCTGAAACAACCTCTCGGCGCTATTTGCATGTCTGTTTAGGCCTACACATCTGAACTTTCTACACACGAAAACGTCGTTATAGTAGGCTAATGAATTGCCTTCACGCCATGTTTACCATTTCCCCTAGGGTTGGGTTGCCAAATTCCTCATAATCACTACAACACCTCACCACAACATGGTGTCGCCAGTCAGAGGTCAGTGTGGACAGAATCACATACGATGTGTCCCAAATGGCACACTATTCTCCACATATTGCACTATTTTTGTTAGGGATTTTGGCACTGAAGCCCTTTATCTACTTCCTCAGAGTCAGATTAACTTGTGGATACCATTTTAATGTCCCTGCTTGCAGTTTGAAGGAAATTGCCAACTAGCATTAGTGCAATTACTCCAAGTCTAGGGAAACAGCTAGCATTAAAGGGAAAGTTCTACCTCTCTAACTTCCTTCATACTGGACACAAAGTTAATCTGATTCTGGAGAAGTTGATTAAGGGGATCATTGCCAAAATCCCTAACAATCCCTTTAATCTCAAAGCCACCATTGTTTTAAAACATAGAGGTGACAAAACATCACTGAACGTATTATTCTAATCTTGAGACACACACACGCACACACGCACACACACACACACACACACACACACACACACACACACGCACGCACACACGCACACACACACACACACACACACACACACACACACACACACATACCTGTACAGTCTACCTAAGGTAAGTGTCACGCAGAACCATCCAACATTCTAGTCAGAAATATAAACATTCCCATCACATGGTAACAATGACATTCTCATTTTTGTTATTTTTATTCATACAAATTTAGATGATTTCTGGTCATCTTTTTAGCCAATCAACTGCTGTGAAACTGAAAGTTTGCCAAGTCTGTAGATGACAACCATTCTCTCTCTTGACATTTTGAACGCCCTCTTCTTATCTCAATATAGCTTTTCCTCTTCCTGCAGTTACTGTAAAAAGGCATGAATCTATTAGGTGTGTCCCAGAGGAGGCTGGTGGGACGGGCTATAGGAGGACGGGCTCATTGTAATGGCTGGAATGGAATCAATGGAATGTTACCAAACATGTCAAACAAATGGAAACAGTGTGTTTGACTCTCTAGAGGTCATTCCAGCCATTACAATGAGCTCGTCCTATGGCTCCTCCCACCAGCCTCTGGTGTATACTGTATCAACCACCATTGCGTAGATTCACTCATACAATATTTGTGATGTTTGAGTTTCTCTGAGAAATACAGCGTTTCCAACTTTTTCCTTTTGTCTTTTTCCTATTTTGGAGGAATGATTTACATTAAACAAAGACCCCAATTCTGTCTCCACAATAATGTTTGGGAAAAAATCAAACATCTATATCATTTGGATTGAGCATTGAACACCATACTGCACACCAGTCTATGTTATATTGAAACAGGAATTACTTACGGTCTTTAGTTTGGGTATCTACTTGGCTTAGTAAATATATCAAATCAGAGTTGCTATACGAATATTAATGTGTCTGTTAAATGGGAATGAATTCATGATTAAATCATTATTTAACAACTCGCTCTGCCTAGATAAATGAAAGGGGATTCTTTCAAGCAAGAACGTCTTCAACAGTTGCAGGTTTCTTTCGGATTCTAATGTTATGCAAATTATTTGAAATAAAACAGTTACCGGAGGAAAGAGTTGCTAAAGCTACTGTAATCATGTAATATTCATGTCATTTTCCTTTTTAAAATGAACAGGAACACAACAGGTCAAAGGTCACACCGGTAGACATACAGTAAGGAGCTAAGTGGCATTGGAAACTGTTTGGCATCTGCCCCTGCATGTCCGGGGTATGTTTACTCTAAAAGACAAAGCTATTGCTGGATTTTTTAAGTCGTGTTCTTTTTCTCCTGACTCTGGCCTTGGCTCCTCCTTGATCTTACTGTGATCGTTGTATTTGAATGAGGAAAGTGAGGTGCCCAGACGACTCTGAGCCTCATGACCTTGGAGTGATTTTATGCCCATCGGGGTTG
The DNA here is from genome assembly GCF_034236695.1 of Oncorhynchus nerka. Classification (NCBI taxonomy): domain Eukaryota; kingdom Metazoa; phylum Chordata; class Actinopteri; order Salmoniformes; family Salmonidae; genus Oncorhynchus; species Oncorhynchus nerka. Next base: position 28,544,169 of record NC_088397.1, read on the forward strand.
CCCCAGCCCCACCTCTGAACATGGAAAGTCCAGACCTTTTGATCAAAATCACAAATGGCAGTTTGTTATACACTCAGAAATGGCAGTTTGTTATACACTCAACAGTTTGTTATACACTCAGATAGAAATAGATTTGGTAGATATCCAACATAACAAAAGACCCTGATTGCAACAATGAAGAAAGTTCAAAGTCCTCTGACTATCGCTGTTAGGTATTTCTTACTGGATTCTCTCTCGTCATTTACTGTACCACTGATCCTCTTTAGCCGCATCTATGATGTCTTGACTATAGTGTACATGTTGGTTCCTGGCCATCTATGACCTCTACTGACTCACCATTTCCCAATCAACTTGGCTATGATCACCACAAATCATCTCCAGTCACACAATCTTCTTCGACTGAATCTGGATGCTAAGGTAACATACTGGATCCAGGTGTGGTGAATTAATGAAGTTCTCTGTATGTCTGGTCTACAGTAAAATGGCTTTCAGCTAGATTATGATGATCTCTAACACAGTGGGGAGGAGTGTGAAATTCCTCCATTCTGAGGGTGATTAGGAAGTCTTTAGCCTAGCTAATTTGTCAACGAGAGGCCCCTTCAACGGTTGGACTGTGAATAAGGCCTGGGATGCTCAATAAAGGACTCTGTTAATCAGGGGAATGAGATGACGAGGACGGTTGGATTCCCCGTGGATTCAAAATCCCCTCCTAAATGGGGTTTATGATGATTGACTGGACTCGGGAACAGATTGTAAATCATTAGGAGCAATGACTTCTGTTGTCACAGGGTAGCCTTCAATCTTTCTCCACATCCATATTTTTGTGATGATTTGTTTCACATTATATGGTATCATACTTTGTTTTTCGAACATTAATGTAGTGTAAAATGTAAACCGGCCTCTAAAAGTAATGTTTGTGCTATACCTTTGTGCCTTCCACTTCAGTTGGTGATTACCTAACAGAACATGCAATGCTCTCTTACCTAAGCCCCTAAGTCACCTCTTGTCCTGGGTGGCTGTGGAGTGTGGAATGTGGAATGCACAGGAGGCCTCAGGTTCTATCAAGAGGAGTCTTTGCAGAACACCTGAGCCCGCATACATAAAACAGTGTGCTGATCTAGGATCAGGTCTTCTCTGTCAATATAGTCTTATTCAATATGATCTAAAAAAGCAAAACCGAGAGGGTCTTACATAGTGGGCTTCAGTGGATGACAGCTTCATGCAACATCTATCCACAGAGTTCCTGTCTTTCACTGTTATAGGGAATGGCTTCTCAGACCCGGAGTAAGCCTAGCAAGAAGCATATTTCATGGATTTTTGCCATTTAAAAAGTGCTTTTTACTCCAGGATTAGGCTTAATCTGTTCCTGGCAAACCGGCCCTAGAGTTTGTTTGTTTAAGTGTGTTCAGTTGGATCAGTAGCATCGATGTCAAGATCATTGAGGGGCAGCGGGACAAACATGGCAACATGGAGTGTTTCCTGACAGGCTGCGGCCTGGGCACACACACACTGTTGATGGAAATGCTCATGTACTTACCCCTCGGCTTTAGGCAAAACATGTTATGATTGCCACTGCCATGAAAAACAATGGTATTTTATGTATTTATTTGCCTTGGGCAATCTGAAAGCTCATTTGTTGAAGTAGTCTATTGTTGGTGTCTATGTAGGGGTGTCAAAATGCTGCAGCTGCTGAATTAAGTAGCAAAACAGCGATACTTATGCATTGATTCATTCATTTCACATTTGTGAACACCGTATACACGTCAGAGAAATGCGATAGACATTTTAAAGGTTTACATTTTTTTCCAAGCCAAACCAAAATACAGTATGAGCACCAAACATGGTGAAATATATGCTTCCAATTTGTCATCTGCCGTAATTGTCTGTTTTCTGTGTCATTGAGAAGAAACCCATTGCCTATTGTGAAAGACAGACATTACATAAAACAATTACTGCTAAATCAGTGTCAATTTACAGTGAAATAGCATGAAATATGGGACTGAAGCTACAGTATATTTAGATATGAGCACCAAGCATGAAATCCTTCACTAGCATGTGTTTTTTTGCATTGGGACTAATAGTCTGTCTATGAAAAAGAACCGTCACCCCTCAACCCCTTCTTGTCATGTATTTCACTCAAAGTCACATTGTGAACTTGTTAATGGTAAGGTTTGAGGCATTCCCATACTGTATACTATTCATGTAGGAGTCCATCCCACTCCCATTTTTTAAACATGTTGTCACAGAGACCTGTGTAATGGACTGTGTCTGTGTCCCAAATGGCACCCTTTTCCCTATTTAGTGCACTACTTTTGGCCAGGGCCTATAGGGAAACCCATAGAGCTCTGTTCAAAAGTAGTGCGCTACATATGGGATAGGGTGCCACTTTGTGACGCAACCTGTGCTTTTACATATCTTTTTCATTTGACCAGAACATTCTGACCTGGTCTAATACTCTGTAGCACAAACTCAACTGCAGCTCTCTTTGCTGCGATCGAACACACAGGGAACCAACTTTTTAGTTATAAAATGCATTTTGAGAAGAGTTTACTAAAACATAACAACCAGCTAACAGGGACAACAGTAGCTGATGATTCAACTCACATGGCACATACACAATGTACACTGCTCTTCTACATGGCTTGGTAATGTGAACATGGCCAGCCAAGGTGCACCTGGTGCACAGGGTTCAACCTATACACCTTTCCCAGAAGTTCTCTCTCGCTCTCTCCATTTGTTTTTTTATTCATCATAAATTCTCTGAAACCACTTAGGTCTTCCATGGATCTGGGACAATGCAACTGTAGTTGGGTTTCTCTTGTTGTTGTTGTTGTTATTTTGGTTGTTGTTGTTGTTTTCTCTAACCTTGTTTCTAGCTCTCATACTGTTCATGACATGATGTGAGGACATGACTGGCCCATGACTGACCCATGACTGGCCCATGACTGACCCATGACTGGCCCATGACTGACCCATGACTGACCCATGACTGACCCATGACTGGCCCATGACTGACCCATGACTGACCCATGACTGACCCATGACTGGCCCATGACTGACCCATGACTGACCCATGACTGGCCCATGACTGACCCATGACTGACTCAGAGCCATCCAGGCCGTGAAAGAGAGAGGCTGAGAATTCCCACCCCTCACTTCAGGCTCAGAGGCTCTGCTTTGGGCAACACTCCCTCTGACATGCAGCATCCCTCCACAACCAATGGCTCTCCACACCCCATGTAACTGGCACGCAGCAGCAGCACTGCCCCACTTCTCCCCTCCTGTTGTGAAAGTATTACCGGATGGCGCCCATCCGCCTCGCCCACACTCGCCGAGACAGGACATGCATAAAACAAGACTGAGCTGAGCCCCAGAGGTTAGTGTGTGGACGAGGGCACGGACGCAGAAAATACACTGACACAGAATACCTCTTATAAAACAAGACTGAGCTGAGCCCCAGAGGTTAGTGTGTGGACGAGGGCACGGACCCAGAAAATACACTGACACAGAATACCTCTTATAAAACAAGACTGAGCTGAGCCCCAGAGGTTAGTGTGTGGACGAGGGCACGGACGCAGAAAATACACTGACACAGAATACCTCTTATAAAACAAGACTGAGCTGAGCCCCAGAGGTTAGTGTGTGGACGAGGGCACGGACGCAGAAAATACACTGACACAGAATACCTCTTATAAAACAAGACACAGAATACCTCTTATAAAACAAGACTGAGTTGAGCCCCAGAGGTTAGTGTGTGGACGAGGGCACGGACGCAGAAAATACACTGACACAGAATACCTCTTATAAAACAAGACTGAGTTGAGCCCCAGAGGTTAGTGTGTGGACGAGGGCACGGACGCAGAAAATACACTGACACAGAATACCTCTTATAAAACAAGACTGAGTTGAGCCCCAGAGGTTAGTGTGTGGACGAGGGCACGGACGCAGAAAATACACTGACACAGAATACCTCTTATAAAACAAGAGAGGAAAGGATACACTGCAGGACATGTTGGGAGTTGTATGCAGAGTGCAAAAAAACCCATAATTTTTTACACCTTTGCGTGCATTTGTTTCTATATTTCATGAGGAGTGACATCTTGAGGTTAGATACTGTACACGAGAGTCGTCTTCTGTATGTTTGTGGATATTACTCTAGGATCACAGAAGCTGATCAAGGTAGGAGAAAAATCAGTCATCCAAACACATCAAAGAGGGATAGGATAGATTGGCTTGTGTCCTTTATGATATACAGCAGAGTACACATCAGTAAGGGACAACAGATCACAGGGGCTGAATCCCAAACGGCACCCTACTCCCTACATAGTGCACTACTTTTAAACAGAGCCCCTTCCTCACCTTATGGGTCCTGGTCAAAAGTAGTGTACTATTGTAGAGCCAATTGGGACGCATCCAGAATGAGCCATGAACGTTGGGCGTTGGATCCATGGGACATTTTCTTGGAATGACTTGATGGGTTTGGTTCGGGTCGATGCAGTCACCACCTGCTGCCCATCTGTAATGTGTTGCTGGCTCCATCCCTCACGTCAACACCTGTGTGCCGCCTGTCTAACCCTGCAGCTTCTCTTGGAGAAAGCTTCCTGTCCAAGCGGTTACAACTTCCTCTGCTAAGAGGGCAATAGGGGTGTCGTATATAGCCTTAACATATAGTCATGGCTCTGGATGTGTTTGTCACGCCTACTCCCACTCCGGCGCTCAACGTCGCCGGTCTGCTAACCACCGGCCATCAGTAGTCTCAGTCTTCAGGCGGTATTGGTTTAGTTTTTAATGTCCAGTATGCTTCTCTTGTTTTGTATGTCTTCATGTTCCTTGTTCTTATCGGACCAATATGCAGCGTGGTAAGTGTTCGTCATATTTTTAATCAAAACTGATCACGACACAAACTGAAAACGAAACAGTTCTGTGTGGAAAACACAGACACAGAAAACAATCACCCACAACCAAATATGGGGAAAACAGGCTACCTAAGTATGATTCTCAATCAGAGACAACGATCGACAGCTGCCTCTGATTGAGAACCATACCAGGCCAAACACAGAAATACAACATAGAAAAAAGAACATAGACTACCCACCGCAACTCACGCCCTGACCAAACTAACACACAGACATAATAAAGGAACTAAGGTCAGAACGTGACAAGTGGTTGTTGTTCTGTCTTGTGCGTTCACAATCAATCTTTGAAAAATAAAGTCAGGAAAACGATTCATAATTTATCTTCCGTTATAGAAATGAACTTGTTTTGAAATGTGACATATTGACAAAGCTACTTTAACTACATTTGAATGGGTGTCAGATATATTAACCATTTGATGGGAGGGAGGCCTTGACCCCTGAGCTAACTTGGGGAATACAACGTCTCCATTCTGCTGAGCTAGGAAGGGGGCCTTAGCTTGGATCGTCCATCAACTCTACCAGGCTCTCTTTATAGGCTACAGGAGCCTATGTTGAGGGAAGCAGTATTACAGTACATTACTTCCATCAAGAAGCGTTCAGACTGAGGTGCTCTGGTGACTTCTAGACGAGAAATGACACGTCAGTGAACAATTCATGCCATAATGAAGCTTCTGAATTAGCCACTTCTTGTTATCTCTTGAGGAAAGACAAATCTTCCCTCGTTGACATTCTTAGAAGGAAACAGGCGTCGCTATAACAGGAGAGTGTAGAAGTCATGCGATATAAATCAGGAACATCTTAAACATGGTTCTGATTGATTAATCATCGTAGACACCAACGGTTGGGATAATCAATTAGGTATTGAACCAGCCTCCGGCTAATAGCAACCGTTTAACTGGGCCTAAACAGCGAGACTGGTGATTGCATAAATCACAAAATCAACATCTGTTTGTGTGTGTGTGTAAGTGCGTGCTCGTGCATGCGCGTGTGTGTCCCAATCCTTCGCAGGCATCACTGAGTACTCTATCCAGCTCTAGTCACAGGACCATAAGGAGAGGCTGACCATAGTGTCCCCAGATAGGCTGTCCCGTCCAGTAATGGTCAGTCATTGGATCTATCTGGAAATACCGTGGTGGCAGTCCAACCCAAGGGGACGCTGCCAACGATGGCTTCATTTGAAGGTGGAAATTAGAACAGTCACCTCTGAGTGTGTGTGTGTGTGTGTGTGTGCACGTATGCCACTGCGTACGTTCCATCAGCTTTCTTGTTCTGTGTCTATAAAGTATAACGTGTAGGTATACTATGTGAAAAGTCTGTTTATATTACATGAACTCGGTTCAACTGTGCCTGGAACTGCCCATGCTCAGGTGTTCCAGTGAGGCTGACTCAGAACCCTACGGGCAAATAAGTCATTGGATCACAGGTGTAAAACGAATCCCTGCCTGGACTATAGTAGTTGCTAGGCGGATTTGTCAACAATTACAGAACATGTCCTGGATTTGACAGCCATGAAGTCGGGTTATTACAAAAGACAGACAGGCAGATGCTGCCTCCCCCCGTCTTCCTGAAATGTCTTCCACAGCCAAGGACACATCTGACAACGCAATTAAATAACCAACACATCATTTATTTTGAATTATACTCAAAATGATTCAAATCTTTTTGTATTATTAAGGTACAGTGAATAGACAAATTAATCATCACAATTAAAGAGACCGTCCTTTAGATGATGATGCTTCAGGTTATAATCATCAAATGATTATTTTAACTATGCTCAAAATGATTCCATGCTTTTCCTCATGAAGCCATGAAGTCGTAGTGAATGGTTGACAATAATATCTCTGAGCTGGACTGTTGGCTGACAGTAGTGTTGCAGCTGGTCTCTCTCTCTCTGTTGAGCTGAGCTGCCTCTCTCTCAGTCTAACTGTCATAGTCTGAACGCTTCATTCCTCTCTTCCCCCAGCTCTCTCTCTCTCTCTCTCTCTCTCTCTCTCTCTCTATGTCTCTCTATGTCTCTCTCTCTTCTCTCTCTCTCTCTCTCTCTCTCTCTCTCTCTCTATGTCTCTCTCTCTTCTCTCTCTCTCTCTCTCTATGTCTCTCTATGTCTCTCTCTCTTCTCTCTCTCTCTCTCTATTTCTCTCTCTCTCTATGTCTCTCTCTCTCTTCTCTCTCTCTCTCTATGTCTCTCTCTCTCTTCTCTCTCTCTCTCAGTCTAACTGTCATAGTCTGAACGCTTCATTCCTCTCTTCCCCCAGCTCTCTCTCTCTCTCTCTCTCTCTCTCTGTCTCTGTCTCTCTCTCTCTTCTCTCTCTCTCTCTCTATGTCTCTCTCTCTCTCTCTTCTCTCTCTCTCTCTCAGTCTAACTGTCATAGTCTGAACGCTTCATTCCTCTCTTCCCCCAGCTCTCTCTCTCTCTCTCTCTCTCTCTCTCTCTCTCTCTCTCTCTCTCTCTCTATGTCTCTCTCTCTTCTCTCTCTCTCTCTCTCTCTCTCTATTTCTCTCTCTCTCTCTCTCTCTCTATGTCTCTCTCTCTCTTCTCTCTCTCTATGTCTCTCTCTCTCTCTCTCTCTCTCTCTCTCTCTATGTCCCTCTCTTCTATTTCTCTCTCTCTCTCTCTCTATGTCTCTCTATGTCTCTCTCTCTCTTCTCTCTCTCTCTCTATGTCCCTCTCTTCTATTTCTCTCTCTCTCTCTCTCTATGTCTCTCTCTCTCTCTCTCTCTCTCTCTCTATGTCCCTCTTCTATTTCTCTCTCTTTCTCTATGTCTCTCTCTCTCTCTCTCTCTCTCTCTCTTCTCTCTCTCTCTCTCTCTGTCTCTCTGTCTCTCTGTCTCTCTCTCTCTCTCTCTCTCTCTCTGTCTCTCTGTCTCTCTTCTCTATCTCTCTCTCTCTATTTCTCTGGTGAAAGCTATGATCCCTCATTGATGTCACTTGTTAAATCCACTTCAATCGGTGTAGTTGAAGGGGAGGAGACGGGTTAAAGAAGGGTTTCTAAGCCTTGAGACGATTGAGACACGGATTGTGTTTGTGTGCCATTCAGAGGGTGAATGGGCAAGACACAATATTTAAGTGCCTTTGAACGGGTTATGAGGGGGGCGTGAAACTCAATATTAGGAAAGTGTTCCTACTGTTGGTATAATCATTGTAGGTCAACTTAAGATCCTACACCTGTGTAGCTCAATTGGTAGAGCATAGTGCTTACAATGCTGGGATCATGGGTTCAAAAAGTATGCGTGGACTAATGTGCTTTGCGATCTGTTCTTTATTTTGAAGTAACTATCAAGTTCATCCATCATCACATTAAAGTCGACTCAACCCTGTAAACGTTCCTGCAGTATTCTAATTGTTAATCAAGCTGAATAAAGTGAATTGTAATAGGCTTTTAATTGCTATTGATCTTATGGCTGCCTGCATTTGAGTATAATTCAATTTGGCTTGGGTACCATGTTCCACCAGCTGGTCTCTAAACTAGCCTAGTCTCAGACCAACAAATGACTCACAAGCCAAAAATACGTTATTTTGCTTGTAAAAGAGAAAAAAAAACCAAGGATATTCATTTGCTTCATTATACTATTAAGTTACAGAATAGCCCAACGGAAGTACTTCTGATTCTGAATGATAATTCATTAAGCCGGCCCATTTTATTCTCATTCGAATATCTATTTCAAACTCTCAGACAGAAGACTATGAACTATGTTGTTCATTCGCATTCACATTGTTCTCCATCTGCAGCAGTGTGAAAAGCCTCCCCAAATCCAGCGCTCTCCGCTCTCCGGCATTAAGCCGGTCTAATTCAGTCCGAAGAGTCTGAAGCAGCGACTGCAGACAGTGTCTATAAACACAACGGGTGCCATTTGTTACACAGCCTATATCTGAACAGTAGCCTCGCTCTCTGGCAAATGGCACAAAACTCATTTGTAAGCCATGAGTGAACATTGGCTTTTTTTTTTCCCGGAGCAGACCGGGATTTGGCACAGAGTATGCCATATGTGACACTGGTGAGGAGGTTTAGACTGGCTGGATTCAATTGGATGTTTGAAAGGCATTTGACGTGACTCAAACTTGAAGAGGAGGTGGAGATGGGCTATGTGTGTTTGTTGACTGCAGTGATCAAGTTTGCTTACAATTTTTACATACACCACACTTCAAACATATCCAGTCTTGGTCATGAATACAACATGCATTGTGTGTTTTGCACATTGAAAGCCAATGGCTTCTGCAGACACCAACAAGGACTCAAGGTCTCTATCAAAACTGAAGAAAACATTTGCTACCCAAAAATGCACGACGGAAAAATATGCAATCTGACATGCAGGTTGAGTTTGGAAAAGTAGATGTAGCCATGATTAATTGAAACAAATGATAACTCCATGTCCAACAAAAAAAAAACCCACCATGATATCAAGCAATATCTGAAAAGACGTATAAATAGAAAGACAAGCAAATGTGCAGTTTCCTGGACTAGATTACGCCAAACTCAATGGAGAATATCCACTGAAAGTGCTTTTTAGTCCAGGACTAGGCTTAATCTGTGTCCAGGGAAACCGGTCCTAACTGTTCATCGATAAAGGCAAAGAGTATTTGTTGTTCCCCACTTCTAAAACATGAAAGTCCTCTCCTTGGATTACCCACCCACACCATCTGAAGGAGGGAAAGAAAGGAGGGAGGAGGTAGGAAGGATGAAGATAAAGGAGGGAGGGAGGGAGGAAGGAAGGAAGGAAGGAAGGAAGGAAGGAAGGAAGGAAGGAAGGAAGGAAGGGAAGGAAGGAAGGAAGGAAGGAAGGAAGGAAGGAAGGAAGGAAGGAAGGAAGGAAGGAAGGAAGGAAGGAAGGAAGGAAGGAAGGAGGGGGGGGATGAAGGAAGGAGAGAAAGTAGGGAGGGAGGGAGGGAGGGAGGGAGGGAGGGAGGGAGGGAGGGAAGAAGGAAGGAGGGGAGGAGGAAGGAAGGAGGGTAAGAAGGAAGGAGTGGAGGAGGAAGAGAATGGAAGGAGGGAAGGAGGAGGAGAAATTAGGGAGGAAGGAAGGATGGAGAGAAGAAAAGATGCTCCACTTGAGCTGGGCTCACACAGGGAGAAAACTTTTAATTAAAGATAATCTCTGCATAATTTATGAAGGCACCCTCTCTGCTGCCCAAGTTCCTGGGTTGGCTTCTTTCTCTGCATCCCAAATGGCAACCTATTCCCTATGTAGTGCGCAACTTTTGACCCGGGCCATTTGGGACCCAGGTGGGTGACGTGACGGAACACAGCCCATTGGAAAGAACTCCTTTCAAAACAATACATGGTTTAAGCATTAGCACAGAACAACTCTCTACTCTCCTGCTGCCGCCTGAACAATGAACAGAGAGAGAGAGAGAGAGAGAGAGAAAGAAAATTACAACACAGTCAAAACTAAACTACATTTACTACTTAAAAACTTGACAAAGTACAGGCTCAATGAGCACTGCCTTGCCATTGAGAAGGGTAGACACAGGCAAACCTGGCTTCCTGTAGAGGAAAGGCTGTGCAACCACAGCACCACAGCAGAACCCGAGACAGATCTGCATTTTCTGATAAAATGTAAAAAATATAAAACAATTAGAGAGTGTTATTTCCAAAAATGTGAAACCCTTATTTCGAATAAGGGTTTCAAAGACCTCTCTGTTGAGAAAAGGCTACCCGTCCTGTTTGGGGAGGACTCAGAGAGCTGTGGGTTGGCAGACCAACCAACCAACCTGCACATGTCCACCATGAAATTGTTGTTGTTCAATGTATGGCTATTTTGATCATTGATTATAGTTGTTACTGTTGTCCCGTTGACAATATTGATTATTATTATATTAATTATGTTAATAGCATTGTTTACATTGTTACATCATGCAAATAAAGCAAGTCAAATTGAATTGAGAGAGAGTGTGAGAGAGTGTAAGAGAGAGTGTGAGAGAGAGAGAGAGAGAGAGAGAGAGAGTGAGAGAGAGAGAGAGAGTGAGAGAGAGAGAGAGAGAGAGAGAGAGAGAGAGAGAGAGAGAGAGAGTGAGAGAGAGAGAGAGAGAGAGAGAGTGTGTGGGAGAGATTGAGAGAGAGAGAGAGAAAGAGAGTGAGAGAGAGATTGAAAGAGTTAGAGAGAGTGTGTGAGAGAGAGAGAGAGAGAGAGAGAGATTGAGAGAGAGAGAGTGTGTGAGAGAGAGAGAGAGAGAGAGAGAGAGAGCCATGCCCCAGGACTACCTGACATGATGACTCCTTGCTGTCCCCAGTCCACCTGGCCATGCTGCTGCTCCAGTTTCAACTTTTCTGCCTTACTATTATTCGACCATGCTGGTCATTTATGAACATTTGAACATCTTGGCCATGTTCTGTTATAATCTCCACCCGGCACAGCCAGAAGAGGACTGGCCACCCCACATAGCCTGGTTCCTCTCTAGGTTTCTTCCTAGGTTTTGGCCTTTCTATGGAGTTTTTCCTAGCCACCGTGCTTCTACACCTGCATTGCTTGCTGTTTGGGGTTTTAGGCTGGGTTTCTGTACAGCACTTTGAGATATCAGCTGATGTACGAAGGGCTATATAAATACATTTGATTTGATTTGATTTGAGAGAGAGGCCGAGAGACAGACAGAGACATAGGGACAGAGACATAGGGACAGGGACGGAGAGCTACTACAGTGCAGTTGGAGACTTTTTTAGCATCAATTATATCAACAGCATCACTACTCTGGACGGTTCTGACCTAGAATACGTGGACAACTACAAATACCTAGGTGTCTGGCTAGACTGTAAACTCTCCTTCCAGACTCATATCAAACATTTCCAATCCAAAGTCAAATCGAGAATCGGCTTCCTATTTCGCAACAAAGCCTCCTTTACTCACGCCGCCAAACTTACCCTAGTAAAACTGACTATCCTACCGATCCTCGACTTTGGCGATGTAATCTACAAAATAGCTTCCAATACTCTACTCAGCAAATAGGATGCAGTCTATCACAGTGCCATCCGTTTTGATATACCACCCACCTTTGCGATCTGTATGCTCTAATCGGCTGGCCCTCGCTACATATCCGTCGCCAGACCCACTGGCTCCAAGTCATCTATATGTCTTTGCTAGGTAAAGCTCCGCCTTATCTCAGTTCACTGGTCACGATAACAACACCAACCCGTAGCACGTGCTCCAGCAGGTATATCTCACTGGTCATCCCCAAAGCCAACACCTCCTTTGGCCGCATTTCCTTTCAGTTCTCTACTGCCAATTACTGGAACGAATTGCAAAAATCGCTGAAGCTGGAGACTTACATTTCCCTCACTAACTTTAAACATCAGCTATCTGAGCAGCTAACTGATTGCTGGAGCTGTACATAGTCCATCTGTAAATAGCCCACCCAATCTACCTACCTCATCCCCATATTGTTTTTTATCTACTTTGCTGCTCTTTTGCACACCAGTATCACTACTTACACACCATCATCGGCTCATCATCATCTGCTCATCTATCACTACCGTGTTAATCCGCTAAATTGTAATTACTTTGCTACTATGGCCTATTTATTGCCTTACCTCCTCATGCCATTTGCACACATTGTATATAGACTTTCTTTTTTTTCTATTGTGTTATTGACTGTACGCTTGTTTATTCCATGTGTAACTCTGTGTTGTTGTTTCTGTCGCACTGCTTTGCTTGATCTTGGCCAGGTCGCAGTTGTAAATGAGAACTTGTTCTCAACTAGCCTACCTGGTTAAATAAAGGTGAAATATTTTTTCTTTTCTTTTTTTTACAGTTTAACATGACTCAAGCATAATCATTTGGCTGGGCAGCATAGAGAGAAATATGGATGCTCCCAAAAGCAGAACGGTGTAGCAAACTGACTGTAAGGTATAGTTCTCAACAGATTCTGTGCAAAGTAGTAGAAACTCAAGCTGGTTGACAAATATGCAGATAAGCAGCGATAGGACTGTGGCGGTCATGTCATTTCGTCAGATGGAGATTGTCAAGCAAATAACTGCCAGTCTCACGACAGTTGACCGTTAATTAGTATAAACCCATTTCTCATCTCCTGGCTTCCACACATATGGTAGCCTACAAGCCACTGATGCAGATCTTTGGAGCATCTACAGTCTAATAAATCCATGTACACCTTCACAATAAATCCATGATTTATTTTAGCCAGGTCCAAAGAAACACGATATGAAGAAAATGTAGACTATTTCAGAAGAACAGAATACTATACTCTGAGTTGTCCTTATGTTAAGGTCCTGATTTGGCTGTGCCATATGGCTGTTCATTTAGCAGACAAGATTTGCTTAGAATTCCGTGGCATTATTTTGTAGTATGTTATAGTACGAAGGGTACAATTGAACAGAGCTGAATAAAATAGAAAGGATATTTTCTCCCAAAAGATTTCATGTAGTGCGCACATGCGGCTATTCTGTGCTGAGGGGTTAACAAAGAGACAGGTACTCCCATATGTTTCATTTAGAGGTATTTATGTGACTTTAGTTGTGATGTAAACGTGGTTCATTTCCATGCCAGCCAGGGAGGCTGTACTCTTGTTGAAAAGACACGCAATGTGCTTAATATTCGGAAAGCTGAGACATACATATACATTGTATTCAGAAAGTATTCAGACCCCTCCCCTCTTCTCCACATTTTGTTACGTTACAGCCTTATCAACACACATTACCCCATAATGGCAAAGCCAAAAAAGGTTTTTGGAATGTTTTGTTAATTTAGAAAAATAAATATTCACATAAGTATTCAGACTCTTTGCTATGAGACTCAAAATTGAGCTCAGGTGCATCCTGTTTCCATTGATCATCCTTGAGACGTTTCTACAACTTAATTGGAGTCCACCTGTGGTAAAGTCAATTGATTGGACATGGTTTGGAAAGGCACACACCTGTCTATATAAGGTCCCACAGTTGACAGTGCATGTCAGAGCAAAAACCAAGGCACGATGTCGATGGAGTTGTCCGTAGACCTTCGAGACAGGACTGTGTTGAGGCACAAATCTGGGGAAGGGTACCAAAACATTTATGCAGCATTGAAGGTCCCCAAGAACACAGTGGCCTCAATCATTCTAAAATGGGAGAAGTTTGGAACCACCAAGACTCTTGCTAGAGCTGGCCGCCCGGCCAAACTGAGCAATCGGGGGAGAAGGGCCTTGGTCAGGGAGGTGTTCCGCTGTGGAGAAGGGAGAATCTTCCAGAAGGACAACAATCTCTGCAGCACTCCACCAATCAGGCCTTTATGGTCGAGTGGCCAGATGGAAGTCAATCCTCAGAAAAAAGGCACATGACAGCCAGCTTGCAAGTTTGCCAAAAAGCACCTAAAGGACTCTCAGACCATGAGAAACAAGATTCTTTAATTTGATGAAATCAAGATTGAACTCTTTTGCCTGAATGTCAAGAGTCAGTCTGGAGGAAACCTAGCACCATCCCTAAGGTGAAGCATGGTGGTGGAAGCATCATGCTGTGGGGATGTTCTTCAGCGGCAGGGACTGGGAGACTAGTCAGAACCGAGGGAAAGATGAACGGAGCAAATGACAGAGAGATCCTTGATGAAAACCTGCTCCAAAGTGCTCAGTACCTCAGACTGGGGAGAAAGTTAACCTTTGAACAGGACAACGACCCTAAGCACACAGCCAAGACAACGCAGGAGTGGCTTCGGGACAAGTCTTTCAATGTCCTTGAGTGGCCCAGCCAGAGCCCGGACTTGAACCCGATCGAACATCTCTGGAGAGACCTGAAAATAGCTGTGCAGCGACGCTCCCCATCCAACCTGACAGAGCTTGAGAGGATCTGCAGAGAAGAATGGGAGAAACTCCCCAAATATAGGTGTTCCAAGTTTGTTGTGTCATACCCAAGGAGAGTAGAGGCTGTAATTGCTGCTAAAGGTGCTTCAACGAAGTACTGAGTAAAGGATCTGAATACTTATGTAAATGTAATATTTCTATGTTTTATTATTTTTATAAATTATCAAAAATGTCTTGGTTTGACATTATGTGGCTTTGTGTGTAGATTGATGAGGGAAAATAACCATTTAATCCAGTTGAGAATAAGGCTGTTATGTCACAATATATGGAAAAGGTCAAGGGGTCTGAATACTTTCCGAATGCACTGAATGTACATATTTGATCATGCTTAATAGGTTTTATGTAAATAGCTAAATAAATGAGTGCCAATCAAGTCTTGATATCTTGAACTGGATTCCTGGCCGTAACGATGAAAATCAGCGTTGTCAACAATGCTAGCTAGCAGGAGTGTGTTCTTAATTTGAATTACACCTATTGACTTTTGCTTGTTTTTCACCAATGGTGACCCCAGAGTTGGCAATGGGCCAGATTTACATTGCTAAGGATGACATTTCCGAAGTAAGAAGTGGGCTGTATCTGTGGGGAGCTCAAACTTCATCAGTCTCAATACAGAGAACTTGCAGACAGCCGAGATGCCCTGATGACATCGAGCTGCCTGCCTGCCTGCCCTTGGACATGCTGACATGACCACCACCTCCGACCACCACCTCAGCTGACCATGGAGCAGAGCTTCCAGATCCTCTCATGACCGTGGCTACCCATCCGCTGGATGCTTCAAACAGACTTGATCAAGCTGATCTAGCTACTGTAGGGCGGCAGGTAGCCTAGCCGTTAAGAGTGTTGGGCCAGTAACTGGAAGGTCGCTGGTTTGAATTCCCGAGCCGACACTGTGAAGAATCTGTCATTGTGCCTTTGAGCTAGGCACTTAACCCTAATTGCTCTTGTATGTCACTCTGGATAAAGGTGTCTTCTAAAATGTACCATGGTAGCCTATATTTCTTTTAAAATAAGTGTTTGTTTATTTTTGCTTAACAAGCGCTCTGAGATTCTGTCTGTGATGAAAAGCACTATCACAGTTGAATAAATGATTGTTGTTATTATTTCCGTGTCCTCAATGCTTCTTCCTTAAAATGTTCTGTTAGAGAATGACAAGGCTGTTCCTCTTGAGATCACCTAGGTCAAAACATGAAAATGTCTAAATCGCTTGCAAAGTAGATGTATTCATAATACCTCTAATAATAAAGAAGCACTTTCATGAACTTCCACTGTCCTCCAAGACTTGCTTAATTTCCTCATCACTTTAATATATGCTGAACAAAAATGTAAACACAAAATGTAAAGTGTAGGACCCATGTTTCATGAACATGTTTCATGAACTGAAATAAAAGATCCCAGTAATGTCAAAAAAGCTTCTGGCCTCCAAATTTTGTGCACAAATTTGATTACATCCCTGTTAGTGAGAATTTATCCGTTGCCAAGATAATACATCCACCTGACAGGTGTGGCATCAAGAAGCTGATTAAACAGCCTGATCATTACACAGGTGACCCTTGTGCTGTGGACGATAAAGGCCACTCTAAAATGTGTTGTTTTGTCACACAACACAATGCCACAGATGTCTCAAGTTTTGAGGCAGGAATGGCAATGGATGCAGGAATGTCCACAACAGCTGTTGCCAGATAATTTAATGTTCATTTCTCTACCATACGCCGCCTCCAATGTCATTTTAAAGAATTTGGCAGTACTTCCAACAGGCCTCACAAACGCAGACCACGTCTATGGCATTGTGTTGGTGAGCGGTTTGCTGATGTCAACGTTGAGAACAAAGTTCTCCATGGTGGCGGTGGGGTTATGCTATGGGTAAGCATAAGCTACAGACAACAAACACAATTGCATTTATCAATGGTAAATTGAATGTACAGAGATACCGTGACGACATCTTGAGGCCCATTGTTGTGCCACTCATCCGCCGCCATCACCTCATGTTTCAGAAGATAACGCAAGGCCCCATGTTGCATGGATCTGTACACAATTCCTAGAAGCTGAAAATGTCCTGCATACTCACTAGACATGTCACCCATTGAACTAGTTTGTGATGCTCTGGATTGACATGTACGACAGCCTGTTCCAGTTCCCGCCAATATCCAGCAACTTTGCACAGTCATTGAAAAGGAGTGAAACAAAATTCCACAGGCCACAATCAACAGCCTGATCAACTATGCGAAAGAGATGCCTCGCGCTGCATTTACCTCGCGCTGCACGAGGCAAATATAGTCACACCAGACTGGTTTTCTTATCCACGCCCCTAACTTAATAAAAACATGTATATCTGTGACCAACAGATGCATATCTGTATTCCCAGTCATGTGAAATTCATAGATTAGGGCCCAATATATTTATTTACATTTACAGATTTTCTTATATGAACTGTAACTCAGTAAAATCCTTGAAATTGCATGTTGTGTTTATATTTTTGTTCAGTATATAGACTGTACGTATTATCACAATGAGAGCACTGAAGTCGTAGTACTGTTCCACAGAGATGTCTATGGAAGCTGCAAACCTTACGTATTCAAATGCATCCTACTCAGTTGGGAGAGGCTAGACGGACAAGCCTGGTGACCAACCAGGTGAATCCAGGTGAACGCTGTGATCCCTTATTGATGTCGCCTGTGAAATCCACTCCAATCAGTGTAGATGAAGGGGAGGAGACAGGTTAAGAGGGATTTTTAAGTCTCGAGACAGTTGAGACATGGATTGTGTGTGTGCCATTCAGAGAGTGAATGGGCAAGACAAAATATTTAAGTACCTTTGAGCAGGATATGGTAGTAGGACCCAGGCGCACCGGTTTGAGTCTGTCAAGAACTGCAACAGTGTTAGATGTTGTTGTGTTGCTGGCTTGTAGCGCAAACTCTCCCCATTGAGCAGTAGGCTGTATCACGGTGACATCTAGATGGTTACAATACTAGCAAATACCAATATTACAAGTGTCTTCACTGACATTTTCAATCTGTCCCTGATTGAGTCTGTAATACCAACATGTTTCAAGCAGACCACCATAGTCCCTGTGCCCAAGAACACTAAGGTAACCTGCCTAAATGACTACCGACCCGTAGCACTCACGTCTGTAGACATGAAGTGCTTTGGAAGGCTGGTCATGGCTCACATCAACACCATTATCCCAGAAACTCTAGACCCACTCCAATTTGCATACCGCCCCAACAGATCCACAGAAAGATGCAATCTCTATTACACTCCACACTGCCCTTTACCACCTGGACAAAATGAACACCTACATGAGAACGCTATTCATTGACTACAGCTCAGCATTCAACACCATAATGCCCTCAAAAATCATCACTAAGCTAAGGACCCTGGGACTAAACACCTCCCTCTGCAACTGATCCTGGACTTCCTGATGGGCCGCCCCCAGGTGGTAAGGGTATGGAACAACACATCTGCCACTCTGATCCTCAACATGGGGGTCCCTCAGGGGTGCATGCTTAGTCCCCTCCTGTACTCCCTGTTCACTAATGACTGCATGACCAAGCACGACTCCAACACCATCATTAAGTTTGCAGATGACACAACAGTGTTAGGCCTGATCACCGACAACGATGAGACAGCCTATAGGGAGGAGGTCAGAGATCTGGCCGTGTGGTGCCAGGATAACAACCTCTCCCTCAATATGATCAAGACAAAGGAGATGATTGTGGACTACAGGAAAAGGAGGACCAAGCACGGATGATAGCTTCAAGTTCCTTAGTGTCCACATTACCAACAACTATCATGGTACAAACACACCAAGACAGTCGTGAAGAGGGCCTAACAACACCTATTCCCCCTCAGGAAACTGAAAAGATTTGGCATCAGATCCTCAAAAAATTCTACAGCTGCACCATCAAGAGCATCCTGACCGGTTGCATCACTGCCTGGTATGGCAACTGCTCGGCCTCCGACCACAAGGCGCTATAGAGGGTAGTGCGGATGGCCCAGTACATCACGGGGGCCAAGCTTCCTGCTATCCAGGACCTCTATGCCAGGTGGTGTCAGAGGAAGGCCCAAAAAATTGCCAAAGACTCCAGCCACCCTAGTCATTAGACTATTCTCTCTGCTACCGCACGGCAAGCGGTATCGGAGTACCAAGTCTAGGTCCAAAAGGCTTCTTAACAGCTTCTACCCCCAAGACATAAGACTCCTGAACAGCTAATCAAATGGCTATATGCATTGTCCCCGCCCTCCCCCATTTTTACGCTGCTGCTACTCTCTGTTTATTATCCACGCATAATAAACTCTATCTACGTGTACATATTACCTCAATTACCTCAACTAACCGGTGCCCCCGTACATTGACTCTGTACCGGTACCCCCTGTATATAGACTCGCTACTGTTATTTTATTTTTGCTCCTTAATATTTTTCTATTTGTCTTGTTTTTTATTTTTCATTGTATTTATTTATTTTTTACTTCAGTTCATTTTAGTAAATACTTTCTTAACACTTCTTTTCTTTTTCTCTACAATTGTTGGTCAAGTGCTTGTAAGTAAGCATTTCACTGTAAGGTCTACTACACCTGTCGTATTCGGCACATGTGACAAATACAATTTGATAGTCTTTTTTACTTGATTTAATACACAATGAAATCAAACACAGACAAGCCCTTGCTAATCAGGAAACTATTGGGTATGTTGTGGTGGACTTTCATTACAATTGTTTCACGGCAACCTGGTAAAATTGTGTTTGCAGTGTGGCTCTGAATTCACTGCCTGCATGCAGTCAAAGCTATATCCACTTTTGGAGCCAACTAATGCTCTCAAATTGTATCCTGATGTAGACAGCAGATGGGAGTTATACTCATAACGTTGATACTTAGCTCGCTAACATACATTTTGAGAAAACAAGTTATATTAAGCAAGTCTTGGAACCGGTTCAAGGAACAGAACCAAAAGCCAGAAAGTAACTCAATTATTTGAGGATCAGAACCCGAAACTGAAACAAAAGTGATCTACACATTTGTATTTTAAAAAGATTGAGAACTGGTTAATAACATCATGTTACGTTACAGGCATTGTTTTCCAGTCCCACAAAAATCACAACAAAGTGCCTATGCAAAGCACATACTCTGTCACTAAGAAACGTTTCCTAACTTCTGCCTGCCAGTTGAAATCTTTGCCAGTGTGTGTGTGTGTGTGTGTGTGTGTGTGTGTGTGTGATACCTGCCCCTCCCTTCTGAAGCATAGGTTTCTGTAGCCTACTGACAAAGTTACACACATGGTTCAGAAATTAAGGAGAGATGTTTATTTAGAGAAGAATGGAATAACTTGTTCAATGCTAACGATAGTATAGTTATCACATTTCACATTGGATTTATTAACTACTAACAGTTAAGCTGTTTTTAATTCTAGTGCTGCTCTGCACACACAAGCTTGTTAGCTAGCTAGTGAGCATTTGCTCTGTTCCAGCGTTAAACCAACTTGGAAGTTCAAAGAAATTCAAAGTTCCTCCATAGAAGCCGCTCCTCAGTAGGTATATTTTTTAATTTTTAATTTTTAAGTTTTATTAAGTTTTACACACACACACACACACACACACACACACACACACAAACACAGACAAGACAAAGCAATATAAATAATATACTCAACTAGAAAAAAAATACAAATAAAAATACAAATAAAATAAATATCTTTAAAGATCCCATACTTTAGACAAGTTAAACACACCAGGCAGAAGGCTACAGAGGTTAAAGGGCAATCTATAGTACAGGGACAGAGCAAACACCTCACCATTGTTCCTGTAAACAGTCAAGGGATAAGGGTGGAGAAATGCAACCACTCACAGAGAGTCATGGCCACAGACCGACCATCCACTGGACCAAAAATAAAGTTTACAATGCTTTAAAATAAAAAAAATAGAATGATTATTCATGTAGGCGTGAACAAAATGTAAAAATAACTGGGAAAAACAAGCTCACACTTCAGTCTCTGCCCGAGCAAGATGAACAAGGCATCTGCGGATCACAATCAATAAGCACATGGACCTTAATGCCCCCCCAGCAAAAACACAGAGAGAAGCTCCTCCAACCCTTAAGTCACAGGGGGGTCAAATACAGACTTATTTTAGTTTTAATTGGAATGCCATCAGAGGATGGACTGTTTAAAGTAAGACCGGAATGGAGCCCAAGCCTCATTAAACAGTTTGGGGTTCCCACGTGAATTGAATTGAATTTTTTATAGTTTCAGAGAGCACAACACATCTCTCACCCAATATTTATAAGATGGGGGAGCTGCCATCTTCCAGTTCTGTAGTATTAGCCGTCTAGCTAAAAGATTTGTATAAGCAACAGTGTCCGACTGGATTCTTGATAGGGGGGTACCCATGGGCAGTACTCCAAAAAGGTCTGTAAGGGGAGACGGATCTATAACAGTGTCATATATATCAGAGAAACATTTAAATATTAATTCCCAGAAACCTGACAGTTTATGACAGCCCCAAAACATATGCAACAGTGTGGCTGGTTCCACTTTACATCTGACACAGGTAGGATCAAAATCAGAGAATATTCTTCCAAGTTTGGCCCCCGACCAGTGGATACGGTGAACCACCTTGAATTGAATGAGGCTGTGTCTAGTGCTAAAAGAGGACGAGTGCACCCTGTGCAGCACAGATTCCCAGGCGTCTTCCCCAAGTTCCTCCCCCAAATCCTTTTCCCATCGAGTCTTTAAAGGCACCAAAGAAGGGTTCTGTAAGTCATGAATGATTGCATATACATCTGAAATTGCGCCCCTAGGAAGCTTGTTCAGCTCCAAGATGCTCTCTATAGCTGTATTCGCAGGCCTATTGGGAAATCCAGGTGTGTTAGCTCTGACAAAGCTTCTAGTCTGGAGATAGCGGAAAAAGTGGGATTGGGGGAGATTGAACTTTTCCTGCAGCTGAGAAAAAGAGGCAAATGTATCATCAAAGAATAATTGAGCTAGCGAGGAGAGGCCTAGTGAGTGCCAAATGCCAAAAGCCCCATCATTCAAAGATGGAGGAAATAAAATGTTCTGATTGATTGGGCCTGATAGAGAAAAGGCTCGGAGGCTAAAGACTGCTTTACAATTGAGTTGACACACCTTTTACCTAGGCACACTGGAAGAGACGAGCACAACACAAGAGGAAAATGCTGCATGTTTACACGATTCAGACTCCATCTGGACCCAGAGTGGTCTAGGGCCAGTAGGATCAGTCTGCAGCCAGTACAGAAGGGCTCTGAAATTTTCAGCCCAGTAGTATGTCTGAAAATTTGGTAGAGCTAAACCCCCCAATGACCTAGGCTTCTGTAAATGTTTTCTACCAATCCATGGTAACTTGCCATCCCAAATAAAATGCATGAATGTTTGATCCAGTGAAATAAAAAAAGATCTTGGAATAAAAATGGGTAAACATTGAAATAAATATAAAAATTTGGGCACCACATTCATTTTAATGACATTAATCCTTCCGATAAGAGAAAGGGGTAGCAAATTCCAAAAAGTAAAAGATTGTTTCAAACTGTCTGCTAGAGGACCAAGGTTTTCCTGAAACAAATTTGAATATTTCCTTGTCACTTTTACTCCCAAGTAGGTGAATTGATCCCGGACAATACTAAACTGAGAACTTGTAAAAGAGCACTTTAAAGCAGCCTTGTTTACCGGAAAAAGCTCACTCTTGCCTAGATTCAGCTTGTACCCTGAGATTGATCCAAACTTTTTAAGAACAGATAGGGCACGTGGCAATGAGGTATCAGGGTTGGAGATAAACAAAAGGAGGTCGTCAGCATATAGCGAGACTTTCTGCTCCCAGCCCACCCTGATTATACCTTGAATGGCATCATTAGAGCGTAGTGCAATGGCGAGAGGCTCGATTGCCAAAGCAAACAACAAGGGGGAGAGTGGGCAACCCTGTGTGGATCCGCGGTGCAAGGGAAAATAGTCAGAGGTTAGTCCGTACTGAAGCCATGGGGGGAAAATAAAGAATCTTTATCCACGCAATGAATTTGGAGCCAAAGCCAAATCTATAAAGGGCAGCTGTTAGGTAATCGCACTCAATGCGGTCAAACGCTTTTTCGGCATCAAGTGAGACCACCACCTCCGGGTCCTCCGACGCTGGGGAGTACAGTATATTCATAAGGCGCCTAATATTGAAAAATAAATGCCTATTTCTCACAAAGCCAGTCTGGTCAGAGTGTATTACTTGGTGCAGCAAGCCTTCCATACGGATGGCTAAAAGCTTAGCTAAGATTTTGTAATCATAGTTTAAAAGCGAGATTGGGCGATAGGATCCACATTCCAGGGGGTCTTTGTTTTTCTTTAATAGTAATGAAATTGAAGCCTGATAAAGACTAGGCGGTAGCTTTGAAGTATTAAGGCACTCTGCAAATAGTCGAGACAAGAATGGGCAAAGCAGACCAGAAAACGTCCTGTAAAATTCGGTTGGAAAACCGTCCGGACCTGGTGATTTACCACTTTTCATTGCGGACACTGCTATTGCAATCTCCTGAAGTGTAAATTCTTCTTCTAGACAGTCATGGGAGTCTGTATTAATTGAAGGCATATTCAAGCCATTAAAGAAGGAGTCAATCAGCAAAGGGTCTTGAGGGGATTCGAGGGGTATAGCGTAAAATTGTTTAACCTCTTCAGTCGACCCTCTACTTTTTTGAACATTTTGTTAAAAATCGCGCAACATTTCAGCGCCCTGCTACTCATGCCAGGAATATAGTACGTTCATATGGTTAGAATGTGTGGATAGGAAACCCTCGGACGTTTTTAAAACTGGTTAAATCACGACTGTGGCTATTACATAACGTGCGTTACATCGGAAAGCGCAGGAAAACCTGATCACAGAAAATGGAAATAAATATCCTTGCGCCACTTCCAGCAATTGTTAACAGTGAGCCGAATTAGATAAGACCGAGCATTCAACTCCCACAGCATCCCCATGTTGTCTAGAGTCTTGTGAATTGAATCATCTTTGATTCTTGGTTGAACCGAAAGAGGAGCACGACTTACCTCCGGTCTCCGCCCAGATCATTCCGGAAGAGCTCTCTCCTGAAATTTTTCCAAGACGACAGCTAATGATTTCTACATCGCCTATGGATGATTTTTTTATCGCTTATTAACGTTTACTAATACCTAAAGTAGCATTACAAACGTATTTCGAAGTGTTTTGTGAAAGTTTATCGTCTACTTTTTGAATTTTAAAAAATGACGTTACGTTGTGAAATCGCTGTTTTTTTCGTTTATCACACAGTCTACATATAACGATATCTTGGCTTTATATGGCCCGATTTAATCGAAATAAAGACCCAATAGTGTTTATGGGACATCTAGGAGTGCCAACAAAGAAGATGGTGAAAGGTAATGACTGTTTTCTATTTTATTGTGCGGTTTGTGTAACGCCGAAATGCTAATTATTTTGTTTACGTCCCCTGCTGTGCTTTTCTGTTGTAGTGTATTGGTGCATGCTATCAGATAATAGCTTCTCATGCTGTCGCCGAAAAGCATTTTAAAAATCTGACTTGTTGGCTGGATTCACAACGAGTGTAGCTTTAATTTGATACCCTGCATGTGTATTTTAATGAACTTTTGAGTTTTAACTAATATTATTAGCATTTAGCGTAGCGCATTTGCATTTCCAGAGCTCTAGTTGGGACGCAAGCGTCCCAACTAGAGGCAAGAGGTTAAATTGATCATTGATCTCTTTATGTATAACTGTGGTGGCACCAGACGGGGTCCTTATTTGTGGGATTAAACGTGAGGCCTCAGATTTACAGATCTGATGCGCAAGGAGTTTACTGGCCTTATTCGCCTTGTTCATAGACTTTGGATCGAGCTCGCAAGAGTAACTGTTCAGCTTGCCTGGTAGAAAGCTCATCAAATTCAGATTGGAGTAGTTGGCGCTCTTTATGCAGATCAGAGGAAGGATCCGTAGCATACTTCTCATCCAATGTGGCTATGGACTCGCTCAGGTCCCGAAGTCGCTGAGAGCGAACTCTGTTTTGGTTGGCTGTATAAGAAATAATTTGGCCACGTAGGTATGCTTTGAGAGACTCCCATATGGTAGAGCAGGACATACCTGGTGTTGAATTAGTCTCTAGGAATAAGGTGATTTCAGAAGAAATGAAATTGACAAACTCCTTATCTGAGAGTAAAATGGGGTTGAGACGCCATTGATAACACATAGGAGGTCGCTGGGGAAACTCTAGTTCAAGCACTAATGGTGAATTGTCAGAGATAACAATACTCTCGTAAGTACACTGCCGAAGGTTAGGCAGAAGTTTTTTGTCCAAAAAGAAGTAATCAATCCGGGAGTATGTTTGATGAACATGAGAATAAAATAAACACTGTCTATCTGTAGGATGTAGGAAACGCCAAACATAGCATATTTCTGAAGAAAGGATTGAATAAGTAGGGCACATTTAGATGGGCCTGTATTTGTTTGTGAGGACTTGTCAAGAACTGGGGACATTTTACAGTTGAAATCCCCCCCCTAAAATCAACAAATGAGAATCTAAATTGGGAATAGCAGACAGAAAGGAAGAAATTAAACTTGTGTCATCCCAATTGGGAGCATAAACACTAGCCAAAACAAGAGGGGTAGAAAACAGTTCACCGGTTACTATGACGTATCGTCCCTTAGGATCAGCAATAACCTCAGAAGCTACAAAGGGAGTAGCTTTATCAACCAGAATAGCAGCACCTCTTGATTTACTATGAAAGTTCGAGTGGAACACTTGACCAACCCAGTCCTTACGCATCCTAAAATGCTCACCAGTCCTCAAGTGAGTCTCTTGTAGAAATGCATTCAAACCCTTTAAGTGTGTAAACACCCTCTTACGCTTCACCGGGTTATTAACCCCTTTGGTGTTCCATGAAATGTACTTGATCGCATTATTTCTGCCCCTCTGGGCATTCCCGTTATTCAACCCTGTCGTTAGAGCATAGAATGGAAAAGCAATGAGCGCCCAAAACCCCCAGAATAACTTGTCTCAGAGTAATAATGTACGGTGGTAGATGTTTGGAAAATGTACAGAACAAAAAACTAAAAAGACAGAATGACAACATTAGAACTGAACAATTCAACCTGCCCCCCCACCCCTTCCCCCCATCCCAGACAATACCTCCCCAAACGAGGTACAAGCCTAAATAGAACGTTCTCTTCACACAGTATGTCTGTGAGAGTTTTTTTCAAATAAAAACAAGGCGAATCTCTTGTGCAAACGGAATGACAAAAGCACCACTTTTAGATGTATATAATTATATTCCCAGTCTCATAACAGGCATTGAGAGAGAAAATAAGTAAAATGTATAAAGGCTCTCAGCCAAAAATCTAATTTGAAGTAAGGAAATTGTAGTAAGACAATCAAAAATAATAGTAATTATAATAGTAGTCTAGTTGACGCTGAGACAGCTTACAAACAATACCAAAAAACTACGTGTGCGCAACGTTGAACGTTTGCTGGGCATAAATGACGCTCAAAACTTTTAAAATTGAAGTGAGACCCCAAAAACCGTGTAGCCTCGGGAGACATTTACTGTTTACTGGGTCAATGCAAACGGATGCAGTAAACAGATAACCAAAAATATTTTGAGTCACTGAGACACTGTCTAAACAAACGGAATGGGTGAGCGAGACAGCCTAGAAACACAGGAGTTAAGTAAAACCCTAATAGAATTAAATTAAAATGACTGAATGCTTGTAAGGCACGCACACTAGATGATCAAAACATTAGATCACATCAAATTAGCCAGAATGGTTTTGCCAACTATACAAGACTAGCCTGTTATATCTAAACATAATTGCACCACAGGTGGGTTACTTACTATCCACAGTTCGCAAGCAACAGTTGCTGAACTGTGAGCATGTTCAAGACTTCTAGATGTGACATTGAATGTGAGCCATAG
Organism: Oncorhynchus nerka; assembly: GCF_034236695.1. Classification (NCBI taxonomy): domain Eukaryota; kingdom Metazoa; phylum Chordata; class Actinopteri; order Salmoniformes; family Salmonidae; genus Oncorhynchus; species Oncorhynchus nerka. The sequence goes on from NC_088397.1 coordinate 28,570,783, forward strand.
CCTCATCCGGAGATTCAAATGTGTAGTCTTTACCCTCATGAGATATCCATAAACGGCCGGGAATCGCAGTCCATACTTCACACTTGGATGGTCCCGGAGTACTCGTTTGGCCTGTCCGAAAGCTGCGCACTGCCTGGAAACAGTGGGGGAGTAGTCCTGGTAGATGGAAAAGCTCTGTCCTTGAAAGTTAAGAGTGGTATTGCGGACTCGTCGGAGGATCTCCATCTTCTCATGAAAAAAGTGCACTCGAAGAATTATGTCACGAAGAATTATGTCACGGGGCCTCTCCCCATCCCGGGGCTTTGGGCGCAGCGACCGGTGGCCTCGATCAATCAGGGGCTTTTCATCTAAGTTAAGAACATCCTTCAGCAGCCCTGAAATGAAATCCGTGGCGCGATGTATTTCCGCTGACTCTGGGACCGATACAAGTCTCAGATTATTGCGGCCAGAGAATCCCTCTAAACTCACACAGCTCTCCTTCACCTTTTTCAAATCCGCAGCTAGGTGTTTAACTTCAGCCTCCAGGGATGTAGTTAAGTCGGAGACATTAGGTCTCCAGTGCTGCAATCGTTGTAGTGTGTGACGCAGTTGTTGTTTTGAGTAATGTGATTGCTGGCACAGTCTCGTTCCGCAGGATGGTTAAATCTGCTTTTAAAGTATCAGAAACCTCCTGTATTCTGGCCTCAATCGTAGCAACCATCTGTGTTTTCATTTCAACTATCTCAGAGGGTAGTAGTTTGATGGCCTCGAGAATGTTCATTTCAGCGCGCCAGGCCAAGCCGCACCCCCGGGTAAAGTGTGCGTCCCCGGGCCCTCAGACTCAGGAGAGGGCGGTGATGAGAGCGGGTCTTGTAGGCCGGGTTTTCTCAAAGTCATGCTTTTGGCCTTATGTTTGGTCGACATGCTGACATTCGGAAGCAAAGTAGTCTTGGTTTTTACGGAAAGGGATCACGAAATTAATATTTGAAAATAAATACGCTTCTGCTGCAAAATTCACATAAACTTTAAGAATACCACAGGAGCAAACGGAAAACACGTCAGTCGCACATGGCGTCCCTCCTATCCCCCAGTAGGTATAAGGGGCGTAATTCAGATAATGCGTGTCATAACAAGATGCCCAGCACTTCAAGGCCAGCTTTCAGTTGTAACTCGCACCCTACGCTATGACTGGCTACCTGCTCTATTGCAAGCTACTCTATCCGCACAGAGGTTTAAAATGGAACAGAAAGGAACTATATAAACCACTACTATTTTAGGGTTCGAACCGGTTCAGAACTTTATTTTGCTGCTCGAAACAATGGAACTGAACGAAAGAAAAATACAGTTCCAACGAAACGATTGGAAAATAATTTTGGTTCCAACCCCTGATATTAAGTGGCTAGCAAGCTAGCATTAGCAACTTCTGATGGCCAGTGAGACTGAGAGCTAGCTAACCGACCGAGTTAGCAAACAATGTAACAAAAGTGTAATATCGGATTCTAAAAATACTCCATCAAACAGGCTCAGCATTTCAGGAATCACAGTAACAAGTACTCCTGCTGCACTGTTCAATTACATAACCATTCAAATGTTTTTATTTTTTTAAAGAATACTCTCTGGTTTTGCCATAGCCCTGACACTGGTTTCCATGTGATTTAAACGTGAGCTTGTGTCGGTGTCGGACTCGACGACATTTGCTATCCTTTGGAGCGTCGCGATTGGGCGGGGATTAGCAAAGTGCATTAATGTTTATGCATCGTTGGTTACAATAGGCTCACGTACACACTGTGAAATGCATCTACAGTAAATCAAAGTGATGACACAATGATTTATACAACATGACACGTGTCACTCCACGTGGTACACCCTAATTTATGAATATTCTGTACAGGTGTTTGCTATCGCCTATTAGACTGGCATCAAGTAATACTAAAATACCAGATGTTTCACCAGATGTATGAGTCAGATGAGTCTAAAGCATCCGGTTGGCATTTCCACTCACCACCAAATATGGTAATGAGAGGAAGCCAAGTGGCTGGCAGTGGGAGAATATGGACGGAGATGGATTTTGGCAGACATTTTGCTAATTTTGTCATCGATTAAACATTTGATCTCAACACAGTTTTCTGTTCCCAAAACGAAAATGTGTTATGAACAGAGTGGACGACACGCGCGCACTTCACAGAATAGGTGTTCCCTAACGGAAATATCCAAATACATGCTAGGATGTCGATAGTGTCGCTAGCTCGTGCTCGGCTCTGCCCACCTCCTTGCTTGTTCTGCCCACTATGATTCATTTGCTCCCATTGGAAACGACAAGCTCTGGTCTATCTTGGGTTGGTTATACAAATCTTTGCTTCTAAACTGTCAATCCTGGTCTATAGGTAAATTCTATATTGTATCCTGTAGGTTTTTGATCATATGCATGTTGCTCTCTTGTGTTTTCAATATATTCATGGTTTCTCAGACTGCGAATAATGGTATGGTATGTCTGTGACAGGTGTTAAAAAGTATTGGAAATGTGTCCTATGCTCAAAGCTTTCTTTTCTTATATGAGCTGCTTGTTCAGTTCAAAGTCTCCACTATTCACCCCTGTTGCTTAAATCCGGGGCTGCAGCTCTCTCTTTGTCTGTGTGTTTTAATGTTTTAATGGCTCCTACTCCTTTCTTTGATTATTGCTTACGAAATTGATGTTGATATAACATAATCCTCCACTGGGTTCGTCTCTCTCCGCCTTACCCAATTGTTTTTGCGCTTCTGCACCTCTTTTCAGTCCACCATCTCCCAGTGGTGGAATTGTACCTCATTTTCTGTTGTTCTCCTTCCTTTCTTTTCAATATCTGTTTCCCTGAGATAACATAATAACCCAGAGAGAGGCTTGCGACGAAAGCCTCTCAACAATTCATTATCCAGAAATTGACAGCAGGTTGACTATAACATTAATGGAAAATGAATATACAATGCCAACATATAGATAGTTATGTATGTCTAGTTATGTCTCAAAAACTAGACTACAGCCTATATGTACCATAAAACTGCTCTGTATAACCTAGAGGTCATTTGATGCTCTGAAAATAGTCACTTTTATATGTATTATGCTATGCTGTGGTACATGCATCAACCAACATCGTATCTAGTCTCTCAGAGTATTATGGGCTGTTGGTCAAGTAGTATTCAACTACCTTGAACATGCTAGTTCAGAGGTTGTACTAAGTGGCAATATATCCTCTGAATCATCCACAAATCTTTGCTGACGCTAGTCAGAATGCTATGTCATCCATTTCAGAACATCATTCACTTCAGAAAAGCCACAGGAGTTTTGCCAGATAAAATATTAGACTTTTCATCAGTATCTTAAGGTTGCACCATTGTTTCCATCTCTAGCTCCATATATTGTCACGTCCTGAACTGACAAACAGTTGCCCAACAGCCCGGCCCCTTGATGAACAAACAACTTCAAGGAACAACCTGCTAAATGTGGATCCAGGATCCTCTGTCTTGCAGCGGAGAATGTCTATTTGTGGTGCGGTATAGACAGGAATTAATTCAATGTGATTTAGAATTCATGAGGAATGGCTGCTAACATCTTTCACCAGGCAACACGGCTCGTCTTCTCATCCCTCTCCATCCTCCTGTTGTACCTGGCTGACAAATGAAAGGACTAATTCATGCAGATGCATCGCAGGTCCCTCAGAGAGAAAGAGAAAGAAAGAGAAAGAGGGTTGAGAGAGAGAGACAGAGAGTGTGTGTGTGTGAGTGTGTGTGTGTGTGTGTGTGTGTGTGTGTGTGTGTGTGTGTGTGTGTGTGTGTGTGTGTGTGTGTGTGTGTGTGTGTGTGTGTGTGTCAAGTCGGACGCATCTCTTCTCTACAGTACATCTGGGAGTCTTACACATGAGCGATGAGAAATGAACCTCCCTAAATGCAAAAAAAACTTTGGGGGGTCTCTAAATAATGCTAATTTAACCATTCTCCTATTTGTTTCAAATGCAATTTGTACTACTGCAGTGGTATACATGAAAATAAAAGCTTATTCCAAATTAAACAACCCCCCCCTTCCCCTTCCCATGTGGCTGCACTTGTCATCCCGGGACAGTCCCGTATTGCATGCCTTTTCAGGTGTCACAACTTTTATTTTATACAAAAAAATGTAATTTTGTCAGCAAGGTGCATCAATGAATTCATGCGACAAGAGTGTACAGTCGTGGCCAAAAGTTTTGAGGATGACACAAATATGAATTTTCACAAAGTCTGCTGCTTCAGTGTCTTTAGATATTTTTGTCAGATGTTACTATGGAATACTGAAGTATAATTACAAGCATTTCATAAGTGTCAAAGGCTTTTATTGACAATTACATGAGGTTGATATTACATGAAGTTGATATTACAAAGAGTCAATATTTGCAATGTTGACCCTTCTTTTTCAAGACCTGTGCAATCTGCCCTGGCATGTTGTCAATTAACTTCTGGGCCACATCCTGACTGATGGCAGCCCATTCTTGCATAATCAATGCTTGGAGTTTGTCAGAATTTGTGGGTTTTTGTTTGTCCACCCGCCTCTTGAGGATTGATCACAAGTTCTCAATGGAATTAAGGTCTGGGGAGTTTCCTGGCCATGGACCCAAATTATCGATGTTTTGTTCCCCGAGCCACTTAGTTATCACTTTTGCCTTATGGCAAGGTGCTCCATCATGCTGGAAAAGGCATTGTTTGTCACCAAACTGTTCCTGGATGGTTGGGAGAAGTTGCTCTCAGAGGATGTGTTGGTTCCATTCTTTATTCATGGCTGTGTTCTTAGGCAAAATTGTGAGTGAGCCCACTGCCTTGGCTGAGAAGCAACCCCACACATGAATTGTCTCAGGATGCTTTACTGTTGGCATGACACAGGACTGATGGTAGCGCTCACCTTGTCTTTTCCGGACAAGCTTTTCTCCGGATGCCCCAAACAATCGGAAAGGGAATTCATCAGAGAAAATGACTTTACCCCAGTCCCCAGCAGTCCAATCCCTGTAGCTTTTGCAGAATATCAGTCTGTCCCTGATGTTTTTCCTGGAGAGAAGTGGCTTCTTTGCTGCCCTTCTTGACACCAGGCCATCCTCCAAAGGTCTTCACCTCACTGTGCGTGCAGATGCACTCACACTTGCCTGCTGCCATTCCCGAGCAAGCTCTGTACTGGTGGTGCCCCGATCCCGCAGCTGAATCAACTTTAGGAGATGGTCCTGGCGCTTGCTGGACTTTCTTGGGCGCCCTGAAGCCTTCTTCACAACAATTACATGGCAAAGAGGGACTTTGCAATTAATTGCAATTCATCTGATCACTCTTCATAACATTCTGGAGTATTAGGGTTGGAGTGAAAGCCTACAGACGGTAGCTATTCAGGAACAGGTTAGGAGAGCCCTAGTGTTGACCCAATGACAATCGCTGAATGTTTTTTTTTTGTAACAGATGTCTCTTTCCATTCATCAAATGGCCCGAGTGGAATTATTTCCAATATCTAAACAGTGGATGAACATGTGCAGGTAGCCTACTTTCTAAAGTGATTTGTTTGACACTATGATGAAAACATCATGGCTGGTTGTGTTCATGCCAAATTAAAAAGTGAACAAATGTTTATGTGAAATTACGTCTTTATTATTAGACCCATTATTGCGCTACAGAGAAAAGGTTTGTTTTGAAATGTCTGTAGTATTCTGTTCATGTACAGTATCTGAAGAGGAGCGCTATACTGTCTGTCCTGGTGCTGGTTTCCCCCCTTTAAAAAAAAAACTCGCCCTTCTTTCCACTCTTTTCTATTTCATCTATTTCATCTCTCTCTAATTGCAACCCATTCCTCTGGCCAGTGTTGACTTAATTCCAGTAGACAGTGGCGCTTCTCAAAATTCAGCAGGCAGACCTTTGTAAATAAAGGGTTGGCAGAGAGGGGGTGTGCACGACCTTGGTTCTGGTGAGTCAGGACATGGCTGAATTTTAAAAAGCTGCTAGAATCCATGGCTGAATGTTCGCCGCTGTGCGGGAAGATGCCAGCGACAGCAGCAGAATGTGCCGTCTTCACATGAACCAAACCCTTTCTACAGATGCGTTGAGTGGAACAGTATGACCGTCACCAAACATACTGTAGGCCTATGTGTGTTTCACTTCAAGTGATCCGATCACAGGAGGTTGGTGGCACCTTAATTGGGAAGGACGGGATCGTGGTAATGGCTGGGGCATTGTAATTAACATAGTGTCTCCTTGTCTATTCATCAATTAAAAAAATTCCCTTCCAAACCTGTGAAATGACCTGGTGTATGTGCATAATGTACAGTTGGTTCCATCCCCTAGTGTTGTGTGGTAGAGCTAGGCCCATGTCTGGAGGCTAGCTAGCTCCAAGCAGGAACACTAGCCTGTATCCCAAATGGCATCCTATCCCCTTATAGTGTAATATTTCTGAACAGAGCCTCATGGGCCCTAGTAGTGCAATATATAGGGGATAGGGTGCCATTGGGGATTTAGATAAGCATCCATGCAGGAAAACTAAGCGTCCTCGAACTAAACTCCCCCCACCATGTTTCCCACAGAGAGGGAAGCTCCCAGGATCCCTTTGATGAGCGCAATTGCCGTCTAATTAATGAGGTGAAATTAGGGGATACGGGGCTTTTTTTATTTATTTTTTTACATCAGCCTCAATTCTTCCGATGGCTCATTAAAAACCATTCTGTAAGCGCCCTGTGATGTGATAGCCTGCCCCTTCTGTGTGCAGAGAGAGATTGGGGGGGGGGGCAGGGTCTTTCTATGAACTAGGGTACCAGTGAGGATTTCCTAAACTGGACTTGTTGATAAGTCATTGATAATAATCTGCAACAACAACAAAAAATTGCGTCATTACATTAAATAATGGGGATCATTAATATATTCAATCAAATTCACGAGTTGATTTAAAACCTATGTTTAACCCTTTATCATGGTTGGTGTCTTGACGGATTTGTCCAAAACATAAGACATTACTTTTCTGTCCTTGCATTTATGGCAGTCTAAGTTGACGTTATATCATATATTAATCATTAATCAGCTAAATTAGACATTGAACTTGAACCCTGTAAGAATCCTGGATCTACAGAAGCTGTTGGACAGTTTTTTTGTATAGAGATCTCAGAAATGCAGGGTAACCACATAACACTTCGCGTCTCCTTACGTGACAGGGAGAAAAGAGTTTTCATGGGCACACAAATGACATTTTCTGAATGCCAGGCAAGTGACGAACAGCTGTTGTGATAACACAACAGGAGAAGGGTGTAATTGCACACTGCAATTAGGGGCGTTTTCTAAAATAGGCGTTTCTTGATATCAAGTTACTCCCATTGATGCTCGCTATTGGTCCATGGCCGTTTCTTTCATGTTGGAGACAACAGTTGTTGACAACTGTAGCATTGTAACTAAGCTTAACCGTACCCATTTTCGTAACCTCAGTCTCCTAACCTGCCACACTAATTCATTTAACCTGCCACGCAAATTATCCTAACCTGTCACATTAGTTATCCTAAACTGCTTTGTAAACAAATCATTTGTGTTGAGAAACCATCAGTATTGTAAGACAGGAGTTGACCAATGGCAGGTATCAATAGGCATTTCCTGTTAGCAGGACACACCCACATGAAGAAACGCCCCAAATTGCAATCTGCAATTACACCATATTTGACCGCAGCCCAAGTGCTGGAAAAAAGCTGTTTGCAAGCAATGGCCAGAATATTTTGCTGTCTAATTCGTTATCCTGGTGAAGACAGTTGTGCCTGGATCCACGTTGGATCTAATATCCCTAGCGAATTGATGTTGATCCTCTGTTGTCTGCTTGACTTGCAGCAGGGTCTCGTTAGATTTAACAGAGAAAGCATCAAGGTAATGAGTTCCTGTTTTTGTGCCTTGAATTGGACACCGAGTCCTGGTCTACTCTTGGGCAATTCTGTAGGATAGACTGTGGCGTAACACCCAGCGCTATTCCTTTAAATTATTTTATATAGTGACAACACATTACATAGCCTAGTGGGCTCATTCCCACTATGATCTGGTAATGTATATGTAATGTATATGTAATGAAATAACATGACAAATATATTGTGTTTTCCATGTTACACTTGCAATACAAGGGGCTTGAAGTAGCCTGCTTGAAAATTATTGCAGCCAATTATTTAATTCTCCTGTTGCCTTAAATGATCCTGGATAACATTTTTGATCAGTTTTTGTGCCACTTTCATTTGTTTCCGGCTGTTTCCGGCTGTTTCAAATTCTAATGTTGGCTTCAACTTGGCTTTACATACAAATCCTTTCATTAAAAAAGGAAACTGGTTTTTGGTAACGTTCTCATTATAAAAACAGCGATAGTGAGATTGAAATGGTGAGATGAATACTACTGCGATTCATGACTTTAGCCTACAGAAAAAAAGCCATGCAGGCATCCAATCTATTTAGTCAGGAAGTCCACATTACTCTCACACATTTTAGAATGTAATAATCATTTGAATAAAAGTGGAAGAGGGCTACTTTTAAAAAAACACTTTTTGCATGCTTTTGGGGGGTAGAAGGAGGGTTCTGTATTAGGCCCTATATGTACAATTATATCAACTTCAATACTGTATAACATTGAGAATCTTGAAAATTACAATTAAGTGCTTGAAAAAGTCCCTGAAAGTCCTTGAATTTGACTTGCCAAAGGCTGTATAAACCCTGCTTAAAGGATGTATATTCCTATGTTGTTGTATAGCTGGAGTAATGGGCCAATTTGCACAAGTACCCAAGTGAAACTACATAAAAATAATTTACATTTTTGTTTCGAAACATTTTGAAAAATGTTTCCCAATGTCACACATTAGCCCCATTGTTTACAGAAAGACCCATAAGCCCTCTCTTCCCCTCCATACATCTCTCTCTCTCTCTATCTTTCCCTCTTTCCAAATCTAACTGTTTAGTTTCTGGCAGGGTGGGAGTGGGTGGTAGAGGCTCCGGGAGGTTGAGTCCCCTGCGGCGAGAACAAAAGGCCAAGGAAAAATTTCATCCTGGCAGGCCACACCATCAGGGACAGCCGCTAATTTATCCCTGTGATAATTCCGTTTTGTCAGGGTGTACCACCGAGGAACGAGCTCTAGGCCGGACAGACACAGGGGGATCACAGCCAGGCAGTCCCGTAGCCTTTATACAGCCTTACGTTGTGCCTCAGTGACTATTTCTCGAGAAAATATCACTATGTATCAATTGTACATAACTGCCACTACCTGAGACATTGCTTCTGTTTCTAAAGTTCCATTGTGCACAGTGTCACACTGTTCAAAGGGCAGCTTTCTATGTGGAAAGCAATAGAATCTTACTCAAACCTGCCCTGACATTTCAAAACACCTGCATGTACCACATACTAAAAACTATTTCCTCCCCTTTGACCCTGGCCATCAGAGGTCCTGTGGTGCACTCAGTCATCACGTAGCATACTGTAAAAACAGAGAGTATGAACCAATCCCTGGTAGTTTCATTAAAGTAAAGATATTCATATTAGGTATTTATACAGACCTATTAACTCAGATTTGGCCTTGACAGAATGTTTATTTGATTGAATACTCTTAGATGTACAGTTGAAGTTGGAAGTTTACATACACTTAGGTTGGAGTCATTAAAACTAGTTTTTCAACCACTCCACAAATTTCTTGTTAACAAACTATAGTTTTGGTAAGTTGGTTAGGACATCTACTTTGTGCATGACACAAGTACATTTTTCCAACAATTGTTTACAGACAGATTATTTCACTTAGAATTCACTGTATCACAATTCCAGTGGGTCAGAAGTATACATACACTAAGTTGACTGTGCCTTTAAACAGCTTGGAAAATTCCAGAAAATGATGTCATGGCTTTAGAAGCTTCTGATAGGCTAATTGACATCATTTGAGTCAATTGGAGGTGTACCTGTGGATGTATTTCAAGGCCTACCTTCAAACTCAGTGCCTCTTTGCTTGACATCATGAGAAAATCAAAAGAAATCAGCCAAGGCCTCAGAATTTTTTTTGTAGACCTCCATATCTGTACAAACAATAGTACGCAAGTATAAACACCATGGGACCACGCAGCTGTCATACCGCTCAAGAAGGAGACGCGTTCTGTCTCCTAGAGAAGAACGCACTTTGGTGCGAAAAGTGCAAATCAATCCCAGAACAACAGCAAACGACCTTGTGAAGATGCCGGAGGAAACGGGTACAAAAGTATCTATATCCACAGTAATTTCACATTCTTAAAATAAAGTGGTGATCCTAACTCACCTAAGATGGGGAATTTTTACTCAGATTAAATGTCAGGAATTGTGAAAAACGAAGTTTAAATGTACTTGGCTAAGGTGTATGTAAACTTCCGACTTCAACTGTACATACCCTTAAAAATGATTTCAGGACCTTTGGAGTAAACTGATTTACCAGTTCATCCCCATTTAACACTGGCTGCTCATTCCGTGTTGGAAGGCAAAGGTTCAGACATAATGATTTATAGTTTGAGCCAAATAAAAATCAATATGTTCATTTATCGTCAATTCCATTATTATTATTTTTATTATTCCTGTCTATATTAAAACATCAAGGCCAACATTTTACTGCTTTAAATGAAATAACTCATCTATACAATTGAACTGATTCAGCATTTGTATCCATAACTATGGGATGAATACATGTATGTTGAAAGTGGTGCACTCAAACACTGTATATCAAAAAAACATCTTGAATTGTTGCTCGTCAACCCTGTTATGTGGCATTATCCGTTCAAAAGATGTCACCTTGGGACATTCATTCAGTCTCGAGACTCTGAGTCACATCAAAACCTCCATCGCCATCTCAACACAAAAGGAGGGTGTCCTTTCTATCCTTTGCCTTCCTTTTAGACCGACTGCAATGCTAATAAAAGTAGATGATAAACCAACAGACATGCAGCCAGGACCATCCAGTGCTCCTACAGAAGGTTCCTATACAGCTCTCTGGTTTCATGTCAAATCCCCTTTCAGAGTCACAGACACTCCATTCACACTCCATTCTGTGTCAGTGACACTGACGAGGCTTTGTTTACTCCCAGGGAAGCGAGTGAGACACTTCGTATTCAGACCAAACACATTGGGGGCCGTGTCCCAAATGGCACCCTATTCCCTATCGTAGTGCACTACTTTTGACCTGGGGCACTATATAGGGAAACGGTGACAATTGTAATGCCCACAAATCATGATCTGTGTTTGTCAAACGGTCACGGATGGATTTGTTTGCCGTTGCCTGCACAAATGGTCGTTTGCCATTTGCTGCTAAAATGCATCCTTGAACCGCTGATGTGTTGAGCCAACAAATGCAACACAACATTAAAGGGAGTAAAGAAAACATGATTTCTTTCAGCATATTTCAGCTGAATTCTATAGCCTCCTTGACTGTCACGGCCCAGGTTTAATAAAGTATTTCAATCTGTTCAGAATGTGAAACTACAGTAGTCTACTATGTCTTCATTCCAACATCAATTACATTTTTTGTTCAGTTTCTTCTTTTTAATAAAAGTACATTTGTTCAGAGGTTTAGCGGACTCATTTTGTTCTTTCATAGATACATTCTATTATAAATCTGTTTGGATATTTAATGAAACAGACATTTTAGACAAAAAAAAATCATCAACCGATAAAACTAATTTGAACCTTGGACAACACCTAAGATCCTCTGGGATTTCAGCACCAGGGACAGCGACTATCTCCCACGTCTCTGGTGTGTGTGTGTGTGTCTGTTAATTCTGTCCAGCCAGCAGAGTTGTGTTATGCATGCCCATCAGACAGACAGGCTATGGGGGCATCACTTACTGTCTACCCCAGGTCCCAGGGGAAGGGAGTGCATACAATACCGTTAGCGACCTGCTATATTTTCACACTGTACAGCACATATGATCTGTGGTAGAACACTCACACACAATTCAGAACCACTGTATAGCAAGTGTGTGTGTGTGAAACCTCTGTGTATGCGTGCACATGTGTAGTCTACATGCATGTGTGTCCGGGTACACACACTCCACCAACATGTGTGTGTGTGTGTGTGTGTGTGTTGATAGATGTTGAGTGGAGCTTACAGTAGGCAAACTGATGCACATCCATAATGCAATATATCAGGGGTAGGTGGCAGCCCGGTGTTACTGACGTGTTGTACATTGATGCCAGAGGCCCTTTTAACGGCGCCCAGAGCACTCTTTGCTGCACTGCTTAAATGGATTTCAGCCCTAAATGCATATTTATATTTCAGTTGCTTACATTACTTTTAATGTGGCGTCTTCTACGAGAGATCTCTGGAGGAGGATATGGAGAGGGGGGGGTTGTGAGTATTTGATTCTATGCAAAGATAGGGGATCTAGTCCTACCACCAGACAGAGCGCAGACTATTTGTGGGGCTCCTCGGTGAGACTAACACTCGTTTGTTACCACCAGACAGAGCGCAGATTGTTTGTGGGGCTCCTCGGTGAGACTAGCACTCGTTCGTTACTTTGACACTGACGGTTGAAGCCCACTTCAGTGTTTCTGTGTTAGTGTTCCTGAGCTAAGGAGAGAGAGGAGAGGTGCATCGATCATCTGAAGAAGAAATCCTCTGTTAACAATGTGTGTACTTAACTACTGTATAACTCATAAGTAGACATGTTCCACAACACAGAATGTGATATGCACATGTTTTTCAATGTCATACATCGGAGATGAATCGTTAGTCACATCTACACAGTGGTGGAAAAAGTACCCAATTGTCATACTTGAGTAAAAGTAAAGATACGTTAATAGAAAATGACTCAAGTAAAAGTGAAAGTCACCCAGTAAAACACTACATGAGTAAAAGTATTTGGTTTTAAATATACTTGAGCATCAAAAGTAAATGGAATTGCTACAATATACTCAAGTATCAAAATAAAAAGTATAAATCATTTCAAATTCCTTATATTGTCACGTTTTTTCAAAATCGAACCCAGAAGCAGACCAGGACAAGGAGAGTAGGAAGAAGGTGAGTATTTATTTACAAGTGAATGTGGAGATATATCCAGGTGGCGTAGCGGGCAGCGGTGGTGAGTTGATGGGAGTAAATAGGTGGATCCAATGGGGTAGCGGAATCCTCCGACGACCAGGCGGGAATGGGGTAAATGATCCGGGTGAGTAACTGAAGACAGAACAAATGGAGGTAAGTTTAAGGCAAGCAATACGTAAAAAACAACAAAACAAATTCTATCCAACTTGAGGCTGATACTATGGCACAACATACTGTTCATGGCTAACGATCCGGCAGGGAATGGATGTCAGGTCAGAGCTTTTGAAGGGGAGAGGTGATGATCAGGACAGGTGTGCAGATTACTGATGGGATACAGGTGCGGGTGAACATCGATCTCCCAACAAGCTAATTCGCCGGGCAACCAGACAGGGTGCGTTCCAGGACACCGGAAACACACTCCAGGACAGAAACACAGGCAAACACAGACTCAGGAAGCGGGATTCGTGACATATATTAAGCAAATCTAATGGCACCGTTGTCTTGTTTTTATATTTATGGATATCCAGGGACACACTCCAACACTCAGACATAATTTACAAACAAAGCATGTGTTCAGTGAGTCTGCCAGATCAGAGGCAGTAGGGCTGACCAGTGAGTCTGCCAGATCAGAGGCAGTAGGGCTGACCAGTGAGTCCGCCAGATCAGAGGCAGTAGGGCTGACCAGTGAGTCCGCCAGATCAGAGGCAGTAGGGCTGACCAGTGAGTCCGCCAGATCAGAGGCAGTAGGGCTGACCAGTGAGTCCGCCAGATCAGAGGCAGTAGGGCTGACCAGTGAGTCCGCCAGATCGGAGGCAGTAGGGCTGACCAGTGAGTCCGCCAGATCGGAGGCAGTAGGGCTGACCAGTGAGTCCGCCAGATCGGAGGCAGTAGGGCTGACCAGTGAGTCCGCCAGATCAGAGGCAGTAGGGCTGACCAGTGAGTCCGCCAGATCAGAGGCAGTAGGGCTGACCAGTGAGTCCGCCAGATCAGAGGCAGTAGGGCTGACCAGTGAGTCTGCCAGATCAGAGGCAGTAGGGCTGACCAGTGAGTCCGCCAGATCAGAGGCAGTAGGGCTGACCAGTGAGTCCGCCAGATCAGAGGCAGTAGGGCTGACCAGTGAGTCCGCCAGATCAGAGGCAGTAGGGCTGACCAGTGAGTCTGCCGGATCAGAGGCAGTAGGGCTGACCAGTGAGTCCGCCGGATCAGAGGCAGTAGGGCTGACCAGTGAGTCCGCCAGATCAGAGGCAGTAGGGCTGACCAGTGAGTCCGCCAGATCAGAGGCAGTAGGGCTGACCAGTGAGTCTGCCAGATCAGAGGCAGTAGGGCTGACCAGTGAGTCCGCCAGATCAGAGGCAGTAGGGATGGCCTGGGATGTTCTCCTGAATTGGACCATTTTTCTGTCCTGCTAAGCATTCAAAATGAAATGAGTACTTTGGGGTGTTAGGGGAAAATGTATGAAGTAAAAAGTACATTATTTTATTTAGGAATGTAGTGAAGTAAAAGTTGTTAAATATAGAAATAGTACAGTACAGATACCCCCCAAAAAACAGCTTAAGTAGTACTTTAAAGTATTTTTACTTAAGTACTTTACACCACTGCATCTACTGGACAAGGATTTATTTTAATTTGTAACTGACACGAAAATCAGGCCCTTACTCTTGGTTTCAGGGTGGGTGTTTGTTATTTTGTGAACTCTGAAAAGGAGGTGTTGTTGCCATGTATTATATGATTGAATACATTCATATAAGATGCAACACATGGCACATCCTTCAACTCTATCCTCCGACGCAGAGATTTATCAAACTGTGAGCTGTGATGACTACTCAACTATAATATCTGAAGCTATATGTGTCATCTCATCTTCCTTGGTCTTTGTTTTCAACCCACACGTGAAAATGACTACACATACAGCCTATTTCTATGTCTGCGTCCATAATGACACCCTATTTCTTTGATAGTGCACTACTTGTGACCGGGGATCTGGTCAAAATGTGTGCCTTATACAGGAAACATAGTGTGCATCCCAAATGGCACCCTATCTTATTGTTATGATCTGGTGGAACAATCAAACGAGTGTGATTCAAGTCTAAATAATGAATCACTTCACATGATGAATTAGTCTGTGCAGCATGGTTGAAATTACAAGCATACGACGGTATTAACATTTGATATGGTTAGATTGAATGTTGCAGTGTATTTCAAATGAAAAACCAAATGTTCCATGTTTGCTCTCACATCCCAGAAGAGCACAAGGGACTCGGAGGGAGAAACCGGGGAAGGAAGAACATTTCTAGTTCCATTACACTTCATTTCAAATGGATTAATCAGTCTTTCATTGTTCTATTTGAAACATACATTTCTTGTTTCCTTGCATACACAAACGTGTACGCGACATTGTCGTCTGTAACAAGCTACCTGCTCGTGTAATAACGTATTCTCTCATCATACAATAATGCATTAAACCATGAGGTGTAGCCCGATATATTTGCAACTTTGAAAGATTGCTGGGTCTTGTAGAAATTGCAAAGCACTCATCTCCATATCCTCTGCTACAGAAGACCGGCTCCTCTTGGCCAGAGGAGTCTTTCATTTCTCGATCCGAGCTCCACAAGATCCTTTGGATGCCAAGATCTGATTGAAGAACTCACTATGGATGCTCTCTCTCCATTATCACAAGTCTACAGATTGAAAGGAAATTGTAACTTGCCACATCATGATGATGTATAATGTACCATGATGTAAAAACGCATCATCATGGGCATAATGTACCATGATGTAAAATGCATCATCATGAGGATGCATAATGTACCGTGATGTAAAACGCATCATCATGAGGATGCATAATGTACCATGATGTAAAACATATCACCATGAGGATGCATAATGTACCATGACGTAAAACGCATCATCATGAGGATGCATAATGTACCACAATGTAAAATGCATCATCATGAGGATGCATAATGTACCACGATGTAAAACGCATCATCATGAGGATGCATAATGTACCACGATGTAAAACGCATCATCGTGAGGATGCATAATGTACCATGATGTAAAATGCATCATCGTGAGGATGCATAATGTACCATGATGTAAAACGCATCATCATGGGGATGCATAATGTACCATGATGTAAAACGCATCATCATGAGGATGCATAATGTACCATGGTGTAAAACACATCATCATGAGGATGCATAATGTCCCACGATGTAAAACGCATCATCGTGAGGATGCATAATGTACCATGATGTAAAATGCATCATCGTGAGGATGCATAATGTACCATGATGTAAAATGCATCATCGTGAGGATGCATAATGTCCCACGATGTAAAACGCATCATCATGGTGATAGTGCAAGTGACACTGCTTCTTGAAAGTCCAATATGTCAAAGACTTGACTTCTAAAATGCAAAACATTTTGTCACTGTATCAACAGTGGCCTAACGAAATAAATAGCTAAATAAACTCAGCAAAAAAAGAAACGTCCTCTCACTGTCAACGTTGATTTTCAGCAAACTTAACATGTGTAAATATTTGTATGAACATAACAAGATTCAACAACTGAGACATAAACTGAACAAGTTCCACAGACATGTGACTAACAGAAATGGAATAATGTGTCCCTGAAAGAATGGGGGATCAAAATCAAAAGTAACAGTCAGTATCTGGTGTGGCCACCAGCTGCATTAAGTACTGCAGTGCATCTCCTCCTCATGGACTGCACCAGATTTGCCAGTTCTTGCTGTGAGATGTTACCCCACTCTTCCACCAAGACACCTGCAAGTTCACGGACATTTCTGGGGGGAATGGCCCTAGCCCTCACCCTCCGATCCAAAAGGTCCCAGACGTGGTCAATGGGATTGAGATCCGGGCTCTTCGCTGTCCATGGCAGAACACTGACATTCCTGTCTTGCAGGAAATCATGCACATAACGAGCAGTATGGCTGGTGGCATTGTCATGCTGGAAGGTTATGTCAGGATGAGCCTGCAGGAAGGGTACCACATGAGGGAGGAGGATATCTTCCCTGTAACGCACAACGTTGCGATTGACTGCAATGACAACAAGCTCAGTCCGATGATGCTGTGACACACCGCCCCAGACCATGACGGACCCTCCACCTCCAAATCGATCCCGCTCAAGAGTACAGGCCTCGGTGTAACGCTCATTCCTTCGACGATAAACCCGAATCCGACCATCAGCCCTGATCAGTGAAGAGCACTTTTTGCCAGTCCTGTCTGGTCCAGCGCCCATAGGCGACGTTGTTGTCGGTGATGTCTGGTGAGGACATCAGGCCTACAAGCCCTCAGTCCAGCCTCTCTCAGCCTATTGCGGACAGTCTGAGCACTGATGGAGGGATTGTGCGTTCCTGGTGTAACTCGGGCAGTTGTTGCTGCCATCCTGTACCTGTCCCACAGGTGTTGTTACACATGGTCTGCCACTGCGAGGACGGTCAGCTGTCCGTCAATTTATTGCCCTGGCCACACCTGCAGTCCTCATGCCTCTTTGCAGCATGCCTAAGGCACGTTCACGCAGATGAGCAGGGACTCTGGGCATCTTTCTTTTGGTGTTTTTCAGTCAGTAGAAAGGCCTCTTTAGTGTCTTAAGTTTTCATAACTGTGACCTTAATTGCCTACCGTCTGTAAGCTGTTAGTGTCTTAACGACCGTTCCACAGGTGCATGTTCATTAATTGTTTATGGGTCATTGAACAAGCATGGAAAATAGTGTTTAACCCCTTTACAATGAAGAGCTGTGAAGTTATTTGGAGTTTTACGAATTATCCTTTGAAAGACTGGGTCCTGAAAAAAGGGACGTTTCTTTTTTTGCCAAGTTTATATTTTTGGGGTGGATTTGTTCTTTAAGGCTGTAGACTTAAGAGTGGGAATATGAAAATGGATCAGTTGCATCCATAGAGAGTTCTTCAATCAGATCTTGGCATTCTTTTGTGCTCCCTTCTTTTGCCGACTCAAGTGCAGCCTGCACTCCGAAGATAGGCATACTGTAGATGCTGTTTTTGCTTAAGAACTGCACACCAGATCTGTTTTTACGTCGTCTTGGGGTTGACCCACCTTGCACACGGTGCAGTTATTTTTTGTTGTTGTTGAGTTTTCTTGCTAGTACGAACAAACAAAGAGGAATTCTTTATTATCACTATCACGGAATGCTACTTCGATAAACTCTTTTAATTTCCAAAGTAAGCCTCATGACTTGGCACATGGCTTCCCCAACCGCTGAACTGCTCTTTGCATACTAATGGTTTTCTATGTTGTTCCATACAAACTTAGAACTTTCGGATAAGAAAAATCTTGAGGACCAAGGCCCATAATCACAAAGTCTCAGAGAAGGAGAAGGAATCAGTTCGGCCTTATAGATCATAACAAATAAGAGGGGGAAGCTGATCCTAGATCAGTTCTCCTACTCTGATGGACTTTGTGAATATGGGCACCCAAATGTTTACCCTAAACAGTTTGTTGGCCCTTGCTGCTATTAATAACGGAAACCAATTACTTTTGTGTGTCATACGTCTAGAGAAAACCCATTGCTATATCCCAAAGCAATAATGCACAAGTCTCTGTGTCTATTTAATCCATTGCTTTCATTTTCTCAGGTGTTTTATCACATTAAAGATGAGTCTACATCCCTGAAGGAAAGACATTAACTGCTTTCTGCTTTTTTTAATGAAAGCCACCATATACTGTATATGTCTTGATAATGCACGACAGTGAAGTCCGAATGACAGTGAAAATGTACAAGGACTGTCTGCCGTTATCAGAGGAGCTTTCTCATTGAGCTTCAACCAGTGGGCTTGTCAGCCAGTAAGAGGATGAAAACAAAAAGAAAAGCTTTATTATAACATTCTAAAATGAGGTCATTCAAAACAATGTCTGTTTTTCAAACTTCCCCTGTTGAGTGACACTGGTCTGAGTGCTGATAACATCCTGTATAGAAAACCAACTGACGATGAAAATGAATGGGGGTTCACGGTCCCTCTTCTGCCCTCCCCGGCATGATGTGAAGACGGGCCTGAGAAACATGTTAGCTAGCCTCTCTCCCTCCCTCACTTGCTCTGCTCTCCTCTTTGGTTCTCTCCCCCTCTCTTTCTCTCTGGCAGAATGAGAGTTGAAAGGTCAGTAGGGAGGGATAAAATAATAGTTATTGGCAGTAGATGAAGAGACTGCTAATTTCCTAGGAGAGAGAGGAGCCACTGGGGCCCTTCTAGTCACAAGCAGTCAGGTGGACTAGCATTACAGGTGGAAGAGTAAGCTCTGATATCAGTTATTGCAGAGTGCTTTTCCTATGCAGGTAGTGGCTGGATCATCAGGCTAAACTGATGGTGATTGGATGCCCAGATGAGAGACGTAGCCAATAGGCTGCTCCTGGGCGGACCAAGTACCTCTGTCTGCTCACCATAGTCATAGACCTTGAGGGGGAGGATGAATGCTAGCAGAAGAGAAGAGAAAAAGCTATTATGTCCCAACAAAAAGGACAATATGCTTTGTGAATAGCAACTGCAATATGTTGAGATGGACTATTCAGTGTATTTTTACAGAAACGCAGTAGAAAATGCATGTTGAATGCCCACTTGGTCACTCCATGTGCATTTTACAACAATACTCGTGAATACTGTATCTGCACTGAGCTACTTCTATCATTTACCACAATAAATGTCTCTGTCGTCACTTATTTGATACAAAGAAAATGCATTTTAAAATAGCAAAATATAACTCATTTAGACTGTGGCAAATGGCATTGGTCATTATGAACCATTCATACCCTGATCTGACTACATTTTCCAGACATAATGTTCCAACACCATCACACTTATTGCATAAATACACACCCATACATGCATAATGTACAGACACACACATGCATGTACACTGAGTGTACAAAACATTGGGAACACCTTCTTAATATTGAGTTGCACCCCATTGTGCCCTCAGAACAGTCTCAATTTGTCTCCTCCCCTTTAGCTACACTGATTTTAAGTGGATTTAACGTGACATCAATAATCAATCATCAATCATAGCATTCACCTTGATTCACCTGGTCTGTCTGTCATGGCCCTAATGTTTTGTACACTCAGTGGATATTCACACACACACACACACACACACACACACACACACACACACACACACACACACACACACACTTCAGGGCATGAGGGGCTAAATGACTTGTAAAACGGCTGAGTGATGAGGAGGAGAGGAGGAAAAGCCTCAGAGATTAGCCCAAGTTGAGGATGAAAGGCCAGGGATGCATGGAGGCCGGGAGGGGGAAGACGTATAGTGGATGGAAGGATACTACAGCAGTGAAATCCTATTTCAACAGCCTGAGGGAGGTGGGGGAACAGGGCTCCGCATTAGCTCTCAGAAACTCTACTCGTTTCAGGGGTTTTCTCAGGGAAGAGAGAACATGTGAATTCCAGCAGCACTGCTGAGGCAAACATGAGTGAAGATGAAAGAGCTGAAGATTTCTCTCACCATCTTTATTGGATTACACATCCAAGCTGGGAAAAGTGTCTTTGGCATTTCAATAGGCCCCGCTCAAAGAAGAGTGGCAAATGGTATGAAGCAGGGAAAAGAGGGAGAATCGAACAGCTTAAACTGCAGTTGGTTATGAAATCTGTTCAAGGACATTAACTCAGAGACGGATACATCTTTACCTAGAATGACTGTGTTGGACTCTGGTCAAAAGTAGTGCACTATGTAGGGAACAGGGTGCCATTTAGGATGCACAACCAAATCACAATAAAAGCCTTTAAACTGATCGGCAGCGAGTTGCTTACAATACCAACCTGTGTAAAAGGTTCAGACAAAAAAATGACCTCTCATTATGTTGACAATTCAACCATTATTCTCAGCCGTTCTCATTATTTGGCCAAAGCAAAAATATTAATATTCGACTAACAACAACTTGATCACAGTTCCAAGTAACAATCAAATTCCCAGGCATTGCATAATTTGGATCAGCATTGTGATCGTTGTGATTAGCATCATTACATTGCTTTGATCAGGCTAAATGGTGAAGATGGAGGGTAAAAAGCAGGGGTGGATTGGAGGTTCTCAGCCCTGAGCAGGAAGCGGAGATGGAGCTCAGTCATAGGCCGGCAGGCCGAACATCTCTGGTTTGAAGTCCTCCATGGTCCTCAGGACCAGTGTGGCCTCCTGGGTAAGGCCTCGGTCCAGTTTGTCATCAGGGATCATGACAACCTGCATCCCAGCCGCCAGGCCGGCCTTAACACCCATAGGAGCATCCTCAAACACCAGGCACTGTTGAGAGAGGAAACAAAACAAGCAGGCGCTGGATGTCATACAGTGCTAAATAAAAAGTGAAAGGAGACAATAGGATTTATAAATTCACATGGGAGCATAATGAAGTGAACAATAGTTCATGTAATTCTGCTATACAGTCAATTACGTATTATAACCTAGTGTGTCCACTACAGGAGGTTGAAGGCAAAATACCAGAAGTACCAGAAGTTATCAATTTCTTAAATAGAGGAAGTATGACAAGGTTTATGATGCCTCATTATGCAACCACAACATAAAACAGTCCAGTCTATTGGCACAGCACAATGCACAATGCACAAAGTCTTGGACTTTGGACTGAGAACTATGAACTGCAACTCAGTGTCTGGTGGAGAAAACAGAGCAGAGGAAGGCAGTCACACTGAAGAACTTGTGTTGAGGTAAGGTGACCCACAGTATGCTTCTGACTCTTACCTTTGCGTCACAGCTGCATGAATAGAGGCAGCATACAAATGAGAAGCCAATATGGAAGCAGTGTGGAGAAGAATGGACAAAGAACTGAGTGACAAGAGCTTTCCTTTTATTCATTGGGAACTTCCGACATCCTGCGCATTTGAACCTCAATAGCTACGCTTCCTAGCTTTTCAAACAAAACACCCCCTCCAAAGACGTCTCCCACCACTCTACCTAATTCAAGGTTCAATCAATCCCTATAATTTGAATGAGTGCACAAAAATAATCACATAATTACACTATTTGCTGCAATGTTCTTCCTTCTACGTGATTTCCCTCCAATTTGCCTTTGACTTACCTCGCACACTAATGGTGACAGACAATGTAATTTAATTGTACCAGATTGACCTAGCAGCTTCGGAAATGCCCTAAACCACAACTACCAGTCAGTCTCTTCTCTAATTCTCAAATGGAACTAAAATAACCTAATAAAAGGTTCCCAGATGGAACAATAGAAGCCGACTCGAGGTCTCTCGAAGATTTGACTAATTGACTCTTGTGATGTCACAGCCTAGAAGTAGCCTAGGAGAGGGACAATAAGTATGGAAACACAGAGCGACAAGGCTACCGAGAGGCCCTAGCTAGATAGTTGCTTCCAATCAAGGGGCAATAAAGACTCTGAATTAGGCAATGAGCCTGGAAAATGAACATTTAATCAGTGTTCAATGGCTGCATTGTAATGGACGAGAGGGAAACAGGACTCAAATGCACTGCAGCTCCATGTTAGCTCAGGAGGAAGGCACATAGCCTGAGTGCCAGTCTGTTTGTGCTATCATGCCAACTCCTTGTCACTCATTGTCATGCCAAACATGTTTGGCTTGACAATGAGCAATGGAGTTTGCAAGGGCACAAGCAGATATGTGATCAGGCTACAAGTCACTGCAGCAAAGAGAGACTGGGGTGGTGATTTGCCTTTATAAAGGGTCAAGGGTCTTTTCTCCTACTCATTGTTAGGACAATGGAAGTTTGCTTCAAAAAAATCCATATTTTATTGTTCAACTACCGGCCTGCTATACCATGCATTGGGAAGAGTGAACGGAGAACAGACAGAGAACCCAAAGTCGTTCGCCACGCAGGCCTCCAACAGCCAGCCCCATGGAAGATTAACAACCAGTCCCGAGGCATACACCCAAACACATGCAACATTCATCAGAAGCAATTGAATCTGTATTCACAGTGTACCCAAGGCAGTCACTGCCACAACACAAGAAGAGTGGGAGACTCAGTGTGTGTGTGTGTGGATACCTCCCAAATGACACCATATTCCCTACATAGTGCACTGCTTTTGACCAGGCTCTTCTCCAAAGTAGTGCACTACGTAGGGAACAGGATGCCATTTGGGACGCACATCAGACTACAGTGGCTGGTGCCAAGACTACTGTGATTAGCCGGCTCAGCAGCACGTCACACACACTCCCTTTACAACGGTGTATTAAGGGGAGATGACAGAACATAGCATAGTGTTGTTATGGAGCAGATCCAGGGCCTGCTTGGCAGCCAGCAGCAGCTATTTCAGCAGAACGGACCAGGACGTTTAGTTGTTTACAGGACTATCACGGGACACTTAAGACAAGGAGAGAAAAGTTTCCCTCAGAGAATGGGATTGAATCCTATGGACAGTTATGAGTTTTAATCATATGGACGCATGTCATGTGACTGGTTCACATGTATGCTATGTGATTTAAATCCGAATAACTATATATACAAAAGTATGTGGACAGGATTTGGCTATTTCAGCCACACCTGTTGCTGACAGGTGTATAAAATTGAGCACACAGCTATGCAATCTCTATATACAAACATTGAAGAGCTCAGTGACTTTCAACGTGGCACCTTTCCAAAAAGTCAGTTCGTCAAATTACGCGCCTGCTAGAGCTGTTCTGTGGTCAACTGTAAGTGCTGTTATTGTGAAGTGGAAACGTCTAGGAGGAACAACGGCTCAGCCGCGAAGTGGTAGGCCACACAAGCTCACAGAACAGGACCACCGAGTGCAAAAAAATGGTCTGTCCTCACTCACTACCAAGATCTAAACTGCATCTGGAAAGCAACTTCAGCACAATAACTGTTTGTCGGGAGCATCATGAAATGGGTTTCCATGGCCGAGCAACCACACACAAGCCTAAGATCACCATGCTTAATGCCAAGCATCGACTGGAATGGTGTAAAGCCCGGCGTCATTGGACTCGAGCAAGGGAGAGGGAGACGTATACTCTGGCGTGACAAATTAATCTGGGTTTGGCGGATGCCAGGAGAACGCTACCTGCTAGAATACATATTACCAACTGTAAAATTTGGTGGAAGAAGAATAAATGGTATGGGGCTTTCCATGGTTCGGGCTCAGCCCCTTTGTTCCAGTGAAGGGAAATACTAACGCTACAGCATACAATGACATTTTAGATGATTCTGTGCTTCCTACTTTGTGGCAACAGTTTGGGGAAGGCCCTTTCCTGTGTCAGCATGAAAATGCCCCCATGCAAAGAAAGGTCCATACAGAAATGGTTTGTCAAGATCGGTGTGGAAGAACTTGACCAGCCTTAACAGAGCCCTGACCTCAACCCCATCGAACACAACCCCATCGAACACCTTTGGGATGAATTGGAACACTGACTGCGAGCCAGGCCTAATAGTCCAACATCAGTGCCGACCTGGCTGGATGGAAGCAAGTTCCCGCAGCAACGTTCCAACATCTAGTGGAAAGTCTTCCCAGAAGAGTGGAGGCTGTTATAGCGGCAAAGGAGGGAACCAACTCCTTATTAATGCCCATGATTTTGGAATGAGATGTTCGACGAGTAGGTGTCCACATACTTTTGATCATGTGTATGTTATATGATGGAATCATATGTACTGTGTGTTATGTTATTGAATCATATGGCCTCTATGTTATGGTAGACGAGTGCGTAGGCTTGCTGCTAGACAGTAGGCTTATGCTATTGTAAACAGAGACGAGGGTCTGGATCTGACACACAGACTTGACCTGGCAGCATGGTCAGTCCTTGGGGGAATACTCATTAGATGAGACATTTTGCCCAGATGGAGAAGCAGAGAACCGTAGGTCACAGTCACCATACGCACTCAACCTACACATGGACCCAATAACCTTCTACTCAACCTACACATGGACCAGGGAAATAAAGCTGGGTCTAACAAATCTACACGCAGATGAATTTTTTATTTGACCAGGCAAGTCAGTTAAGAACAAATTCTTATTTTCAATGACGGCCTAGGAACAGTGGGTTAACTGCCTGTTCAGGGGCGGAACGACAGATTTGTACCTTGTCAGCTCGGGGGTTTGAACTTGCAACCTTTCGGTTCCTAGCCCAACGCTCTAACCACTAGGCTACCCTGAGGAGAGGAAGGTACAGTGGGGCTGAAAAGTTATTTTACAGAAAACAAATTAACAACAGACTTTCAGCATTCATATAGGAAAGGGCACTCAACATGCTCGGCACTGACACAAATGACTGATGATTGGCTTAAAGAAAATGACAGTAAGAAGATTGTGGGATGTGTTTTGATAGACTATCATTGAAGTCGGAAGTTTACATACACCTTAGCCAAATTCATTTGAACTTGGTTTTCACAATTCCTGACATTTAATCCTAGTAGAATTTCTGTGTCTTAGGTCAGTTGGTCACTTTATTTGAAGGATATGAAATGTCAGAATAATAGTAGAGAGAATTATTTATTTCAGCTTTTATTTATTTCATCACGTTCCCAGTGGGTCAGCAGTTTACATACACTCAATTAGTATTTGGTAGCATTGTCTATCAATTGTTTAACTTCAAATGTTTCAGGAAGCCTTCCACAAGCTTCCCACAATAAGTTGGGTGTATTTTGGCCCATTCCTCCTGACAGAGCTGGTGTAACTGAGTCAGGTTTGTAAGGCCTCTTTGCTCGCACACACTTTCAGTTCTGCCCACATATTTTCTATAGGATTGAGGTCAGGGCTTTGTGATGGCCACTCCGATACCTTGACTTTGTTGTCCTAAAGCCATTTTCCACAACTTTGGAAGTATGCTTGGGGTCATTGTCCATTTGGAATACCCATTTGCGACCATGCGTTAACTTCCTAACTGATGTCTTGAGATGTTGCTTCAATATATCCACATCATTTTCCTCCCTCATGATGCCATCTATTTTGTGAAGTGCACCAGTCCCTCCTGCAGCAAAGCACCCCCACAACATGATGCTGCCACCCCCGTGCTTCACGGTTGGGATTGTGTTCTTCGGCTTGCAAGCCTCCCCATTTATCCTCCAAACATAACGATGGTCTTTATAGTCAAACAGTTCTATTTTTGTTTCATCAGACCAGAGGACATTTCTCTAAAAAGTACAATCTTTGTCCCCATGTGCAGTTGCAAACCGTAGTCTGGCTTTTTTATGGCGGGTTTGGAGCAGTGGCTTCTTCCTTGCTGTGCGGCCATTCGGGTTATGTCGATATAGGACTCGATTTACTGTGGATATAGATGTGTTTGTACCTGTTTCCTCCAGAATCCTCACAAGGTCCATTGCTGAAGATCTGGGATTGATTTGCACTTTTCGCACCAAAGTACACTCATATTTAGGAGACAGAACGCGTCTCCTTCTTGAGCGGTATGACAGCTGTGTGGTCCCATGGTGTTAATACTTGTTGTACAGATGAATGTGGTACCTTCAGGCGTTTGGAAACTGCTACCAAGGATGAACCAGACTTTTGGAGGTCTACAATCTTGGCGATTGGAGGTCTTGGCGAATTTCTTTTGATTTTTCCATGATGTCAAGCAAAGAGGTTGAAGGTAGGCCTTGAAATACATCCACAGGTAAACCTCCTATTGACTCAAATGATGTCAATTAGCCTATCAGAAACTTCCATGACACCATTTTCTTGAATTTTCCAAGCTGTTTAAAAGGCACAGTCAACTTAGTGTATGTAAACTTCTGACCCACTGGAATTATGATACAGTCAATTATATGTGAAATAATCTGTTTGTTAAGAAATATTGGAAAAATGACTTGTGTCATGCACAAAGTAGATGTCCTAACCGACTTTCCAAAACTATAGTTTGTTAACAAGAAATTTGTGGAGTGGTTGAAAGAAATAGTTTTAATGACTCCAACCTAAGTGTATGTACATTTCTGACTTCAACTGTAAGTGTTAGGCATCCTCTCAATCATGGATAGAGTTACCCATCAAATAAAACGTAGTATTTTATTTTATCGAAACCTCTAATGCAAATTCGGTTGAGTGCAGTGTACCGCAAGGCAGCCGTCTTGGGACATTGTTTTCTGTTTCTATTATTGACCTTCCACAGAATATACATTGAGTGTACAAAACATTCTTAACATCTTCCTAATATTGAGTTGCACACCCCCTTCTGCCCTCAGAACAGCCTCAATTCGTTAGGGCATGGACTCTACAAGGTGTCAAAAGTGTTCCACAAGGATGCTGGCCCATGACTCCAATATTTTGTCTTGCCTATTCACCCTCTGAATGGCGCACACACAATCCATGTCTCAATTGTCTCTAACTCAATTGACTTAAACATCCTTCTTTAACCCGTCTCCTCCCCTTCATCTACACTGCTTGTAGTTGATTTAACAAGTGAGTGACATCAATAAGGGATCCTAGCTTTCACCTGGATTCACCTGGTCAGTCTGTGTCATGGAAAGAGTAGGTGTTCCTAATGTTTTGTACACTCAGTGTATGTCGGCTACGACAGTAAAATAAGTGATTGACACCCTTAACATAGAGCTCCAGTCAGTTTTAGAATGGGCATCTAGCAATAGGCTGGTGCTAAATATAAAAATATATATAAAAGCAACATTTATGAGACAAATCACTCACTCAACCCTAAAGCTCCTCCAGATCTATTATTGAATAACGTGGTGATTAAGCAACTTAAGGAGACTAAACTGCTAGCCGTAACCCTAGATAGCAAGCTACGGCATCATGGTCAAATCATATAGACTCAATAGTGACTCAAATGGGAAGAGGTCTGTCCATGATAAGACGTTGCTCTGCTTTCTTGATATCTCAGTCGACCAGACAGGTCCTACAGGCCTTTGTCGCACCTGGACTGCCCAGTCGTGGGGTCATGTGCGACAAAGAGAGACATAGGTCAATTACAGTCGGTCCAGCACAGAGCAGCACGTTTTGCATTTAGATGTACACCGATGGTGAATGTCAGTAACATGCATGTCAGTCTCTCCTAGCTCAAAGTGGAGGAGAGACTGACTGCTTCACTATCGGTCTTTGTGCAAGATATTGTTGTGTTGAAGGTACTGAACTGTCTGTTCAAGCAGTTGGCACACAGTTCGGACACTCATCGGTACAACAGGAGACATGCAACCAGGAAGTTTCTTCAGTCTCCAGGTCCAAAACAGAGGCTGGGAAAGGCACAGTATTAATAGAGCCATGACTATATGGAACTCTCTGCCACCTCAGGTAACTCAAGAAAGCCATAAAAAATGATTTTAAAAAACAAAAACCAGATAGAAGAACACCTTACGGCACAAAAGGGACTGTGAAGAGAGCCATTTTGATATATTTTGTATTGTAATTTACACTGTGTTATGTGTTGAATAATGTAGGTGGGTGGCCTTGCACAAGCCTTGGCTTGTCTGAGCCAGAATGGCTCATAGGGCAGGAGACATCTCCTGCTCCTGAAGCGTGAGACAGAGGCAGATTATGTATATTATGTATTTTAGTTGTGTTTTTTTCCTGTATGGATCCCAATAAATACTACGACTAAATACTCCCTTTTACTGTGTCATTTTCTATTTTATCGTGTCATTTTCATGTTCCTGGAAGGACACATCAGGAGAGATTTTTTTTTGTTTTAAATAGCATATTTTGAATGGACTTTTGACACACACCGTTGTTTGACAGTGATCCATTCAACAAATCATTTTCCTTTTTCCTCAGGTGTTAGATCTCAAAGAGGCTCATCCTCTTCTCCAACATATTACTTCACTTGTCGCTTTTGTCAACGTCTGACACGACAAGGCAAACCAACTATGTCAACACCAGAGTGCCTGGTGTGTCTTAACTTTCGCACGGCTTTAAGACAGGGCTTGTCACAGTGACACAGCCATTCGCTAAAATAACAGCGTTTTGTACAGTCGCTTTCCCTTCAATATTTAATCAGAGCAGTGTGTACGTTTTGTTTATGTCGGGTAAATAAAACGATCATTCTGCTTCTCGTTTTGTTCCGACGCCATTCTGGCCTGAGCTTAATGCAATAAGGTAGGTAGTGCAGCGTGTTCATTCATCAAACTGTCCGTCTCAGAGTGATGCATTTTCAAACTTGATGAATGGTACCGTAGCAAGAAAATACTTGAAACTAACACATCACACTAGAGGTCGACCGATTATGAGTTTTCAACGCCGATACCGATTATTGGAGGACCAAAAAAAACTATACCGATTAACCGGACGATTTTTAAAAATGTACTTGTAATAATGACAATTACAACAATACTGAATGAACACTTATTTTAACTTAATATAATACATCAATAATATCGATTTAGCCTCAAGTAAATAATGAAACATGTTCAATTTGGGTTAAATAATGCAAAAACAAAGTGTTGGAGAAGAAAGTAAAAGTGCAATATGTGCTATGTAAGAAAGCTAACGTTTCAGTTCCTTGCTCAGAACATTAGAACATATGAAAGCTGGTGGTTCCTTTTAACATGAGTCTTCAATATTCCCAGGATAGAAGTTTTAGCTTGTAGTTATTATAGGAATTATAGGACTCCCTGGGCTCGAACCAGCAACACAACGACAATAGCCACCATCGAAGCAGCGTTACTCATGCAGAGCAAGGGGAACAACTACTAGAAGGCTCAGAGCGAGTGACGTTTGAAACGCTATTAGCGCGCGCTAACTAGCTAGCCATTTCACTTTGGTTACACCAGCCTCATCTCGGGAGTTGATAGGCTTGAAGACATAAACAGCGCAATGCTTGACGCACATGAAGAGCTGCTGGCAAAACGCACAAAAGTGCAGTTTGAATGAATGTTTAAGCGCCTGCTTCTGCCTACCACCGCTCAGTCAGATACTTAGATACTTGTATGCTCAGTCAGATTATATGCAACGCAGGACACGCTAGATAATATCTAGTAATATCATCAACCATGTGTAGTTAACTGGTGATTATGATTGATTGTTTTTTATAAGATAAGTTTAATGCTAGCTAGCAACTTACCTTGGCTTACTGCATTCGCGTAACAGGCAGTCTCCTTGTGGAGTGCAACGAGAGAGAGGCAGGTCGTTATTGCGTTGGACTAGTTAACTATAAGGTTGCAAGATTGGATCCCCTGAGTTAACAAGGTGAAAATCTGTTCTGCCCCTAAACAAGGCAGTTAACCCACCATTCCTAGGCCGTCATTGAAAATAAGAATGTGTTCTTAACTGACTTGCCTAGTTAAATAAAGGTATAAAAATAACCCCCCCCCCCAAAAAAAAATTTAAATCGGCAAATTGGCTCCCCAAAAAACGATTTCCGATTGTTATGAAAACTTGAAATCGGCCCTAATTAATCGGCCATTCCGATTAATCGGTCGACCTCTACATCACACAGTAAGGATTTGTGCGAGTGTGTATATTCGAGCCTGCAACGTGGTTTGTTGAGTGAGTGAAGAGACAGTGATAGATAGCCTGCTACATCTTCTAAACCATCTCTAAGCCCAGGGCAGGCTAACTGCAGGATATGCAGGAACGTTTTCCTCATCTGTGTTACGGGGTACTTTGTTATACACAGGAAACAGGAAATGCAGGCCATCATTTAAAAATCTGGAGGTCCTAAATGGCACCCTATTCCCTTTATAGTGCCCGACTTTTGACCAGGGTCCATATGGCTCTATGGTGCACTCAAAAGTTTGCACTATAAAGGGAATAGGGTGTCATTTGGGATGCAGACCTGGAGGGCACAGTGTAAATGCATAAAAGGGCAATCTATTGGCCTCCAGAGGGCTGCGTTCACAAGGCTAATGAGTGGTTTGGTCAACCCGAGGAAAATCACATGGAGACGTTTGTCACTCTAGGCCAGATGGCAGACAGGAGCAGAATAGCTTTCATTTGGTGTCTGAGTGGGGACACGTTTTCATCTTTTACTCAGACAAAGACTAGGTTAAGAATAGTCTCTTCTAACAGCCGCTGTGCTTGCGGAGCGCCCTGAATCTGTTGAGAGAGATTATGTTTTGAAAGACTTAGGATACATACAGGCTATGGAACAGGTAGACTTCATAAATAACCGTAGGTAAGGGTCACGTTATCTAGAAATTGCGGAAATAGAAGGTCAAGGTAATGACATACCTATTGATGATTGAGTGAAGTCAATTCTCTCCCGCACCACAACTACCTTCCAGATAAGAAAATTATTAACAAACCATGATACTACAGTGGACAAGTCCTTATAGGAAATAGCCTTTAACTTGTCTACCGGCTGTGACTGTGACACTCCCTGGGAGCTTATAAAAATCCCCATTGACCGAGTGTCTGTCCGTAAATCTTACATCTCCATGCCAGTGTTGGCATTTCTTTCCAACAGAATAAAAAGGAGTGATCAATACTGTTAAAGCTCCTCATAAACTCAGACAAACTCGCTGACAATGTATTCTCCCCGTTCCTGATTTGGTGTGGACAGAAAAGGACCCAACAGGCTTCACTAACATGAAGTCTGTGTTCATAAAGCACTTTAACAAATAACATATATTGTGTCTCTGAAAGGAATGGGAGTTCATAGGATTTTAGGCCACTAAAATGCAGCACCAGATATGAAAACCCAAACAAGCACATTACTGCTGAGTATAGGGCAAGCGATATTACATCTACTGGTATTAAGGACTGACCTTCTGACCACTTAAAGCACCACTGTGTCCATAATATTTTTGCAGAGAACTTCAAAGCTCAAATATTGAATATTCCATAGAGCTGATATTAAAAAACACTCTCGTTGTTTTTTTTGGGGGGGGGGGGGGGGACTCGCAGCGAGGCCCTACTGTACCTTCTCCGTCAAAGCACGTGGGACTGTCTGTTCATAAGGAACAACATCATTAGGGCTGTAGAATAGCACAGCCTTAACTATTCAGATAGATAGATCAAGCCTGTTTTAGTCCCTGACCA
Organism: Oncorhynchus nerka; assembly: GCF_034236695.1. Classification (NCBI taxonomy): domain Eukaryota; kingdom Metazoa; phylum Chordata; class Actinopteri; order Salmoniformes; family Salmonidae; genus Oncorhynchus; species Oncorhynchus nerka. Next base: position 28,602,664 of record NC_088397.1, read on the forward strand.
TTTCAATCCACCAGCACCAAACACACTGGGCACCACAAACGCATCACTGTGATAGCTACATTGAAGAATAAAAGAAAGATATTGACTATATGGTCGAGAAATAATGATTAATGTGTCAATTTTGGGATTATAGCAGCAGTTACCATTTATTATGTGGTTGGTGCATCTGCACAGCAGAGAGGCCCACTGGGTCCGGATAGTTGAAACACCCATAAAATATGGGGGTGTAGCCGAGGCGACTGGCTGTCCCTAAATCAGCGTTGTGTTGTTGCTGTAGCATCATTATATAGGCTAGCTACAGATCCAAGCTCCAGAGCCAATACTGTCTCTGTACTGACTCTTTACACCCTCTGTGTGAGCCTCTCTGTGACTTAGTCCCAAATGGCACCCTATTCCCTATACAGTGTACTAATTTTGACCAGAGCCCTATGGCCCCAGGTCAAAAGTAGTGCATGGAGGGAATATATCATCATTTGGAACGCAAGTGGGTCTTTCTGAAACATCTCGGTGCCTCCCTTTTCAAATAAGGTTTCATGTCCTAATTGTACCGTATTTGGTGCTATAAACCTTTCCTTGGTGTAAAGTAATTAATGATTTAATGGTAGCTGGATTACTTTTCTCCCTGTCTTTCAATGTAAATCCCAGATTGCACCCTATTCCCTACAAAGTGCACTACTTTTGACCAGAGCCGTTTGGGACGCAACCTATGTGAATGTGAACTAGAGCTTTCTCATGTTTCATTTTCATGTTTCATTAATCTTAGCTGGTAGGCTGAGCGCACACCTTTAGTAAAAACCTTTTCTCTATCTCCCTCCCTTTCTCCCTCACTCATAGTATTTTTTAGTGCTGGGGAGAAAGTGAAAAATGGAAGAGGTGGAGGACTAATTCCTTGCCTTTGGTCACCATAGAGACAGAGTACTGGGCTGGGCACATTACTTACTTGTGAGAGGGTTTTAAGCAGTCTGCCAGGCGTATTACCTCCAGTGTTGCATAGCATCATCAGAGCCCTCAAAATGCCTCACGTCACTTCATGCCTATATTCCAGGAAACCTCCCTCCCAATAACGCTGATATAAACAGCAACCTTTTAAGCACCAGAACAAACATGCATCCTGAGAAAATGACTTGAAATTCCACTGCATGATTGAATATGTACAGTTGTAGTGAAAGCTTAAAATAATGCTTACATTTTAGAGGTAAGAAAGGACAACAACAAAAAGACAACTCAAATGTATCACCTACAACTGTCTTCGCTGCAGTTTCTGTAAAATTCCTCACTACAATTAATTAAACTCATTGTAAATTCATCCCTGCTTCCACTAATCTGGGGGTAGGAGAGAAGCTGCGAACACAATGTTAATACACGCTCCCATTTTCTTTTTATTGCATTCTGTCTTTCTCCTGTCTCCTCCTTGCAATCCTGAATCGCAATCTGTCCCCTCCCTCCCTACTTCTCTCTCTCTTTCTGTGCTTAGGCAAAACTGTCACGGGGAGAGAGGAGAGGTGCCAGGAAGTGATGCATCATAACTCGTTATTCCACTGAACCGATTCCCCTCTCACCCGCAGTTCCATCTCATCAAGAAAAACGAAAGTCCTAACTGGGGATGTTTGGAAGCCGCCAAGATTTTTCAAAAACAGGCCGACAATTAACGAAGGCTGCTGCTGCTGACCCATTTGTAGAGAAATCTACCTGTTAGGGAGATTTATTTACCTCAAAAAAGGAAAACAACAAATCCAAATCTATTAACCTCTCTTTTTGGGTTCCTTTTTGGGGGTTTTCCATTTGATAGCTCTGTAAAACTAACTGAATATTGATGTAGTCTTCTAACCCTAATGATTGTAGACATATTTCATAGGTGGGTTTGCTAAAACAGGCATGGAAGGTGATAAACATGGTAGTGGCTACATCACAAGCAGCACCCTATTTCCTATATAGTGCACTAGCACTATGGGCCCTGGTCTAATGTAGTGCACTATAAAAGGGAATAGGGTGCCATTCGCAATGTACACCGTGTGATTCCTCAGTGTTGTGGGGATTTTCATGGCTGGTGTTGACAGCACAGACCTGTTACTTACAGCTACCCTTAATAAGCCAAAACATTGGCATTGAAAATGGAAATGAATGAGAGAGTATGAAGTCGGTTATAGGCTTAATCATATCCCTCGCTTTCTGGATGTGTAAATAAATGAAAGTCCACAGGGTCCTATAAATAAGGCCTACACTTTCGATAGCCTGGTTTGGATCTGCTACAGTCGATCAGTTGGTCAGTCAGTGTCTTGCTAATAATTCCTTTGGCGTTTCTTAGGAACGGGTGAAAGCTGGGGCATTGAAGCATGGCAGAACGACATTAGCCTTGGTAACTTTCCTAACAACAGAATTGGTTATGGGCTTAAGAGTTAACCCACTTTCTTGGAGGTATAAATGCAATTCCACAGGTTCCTATAAAAACTATTTAGTTTATCTGCTCAATGATTAGTCTACGAACGAATATACTAAGTAACAAACGGGGAAAAAAACGTCTTAACAACTGAATTGGTGTAAAACTTTTTAGGGGTTGGTCTTTTTCAGCATTATAAGTTGTACCAGCCCACTACCCTGTCCCTCTTCGTATCATTCATCTGAGCTATGATTGGTAAGAATTGGTGACCTTCGGGCTGCTTTCCCCCTCCAACCTTACTAGGTGTGTATGAGAGTATCTTAGCGTGTTTACTGGTCTGTCCCTCTTATCGTGGCTGGTTATTTTATGCTTAGATTATTTATTCATGAGGCAACAAGAATAGGGTAATAGTCTACTCCACTACCCACTGTAGGCTACTGTCTCTCTCACTCGCCTGTCCCTCTTACCGTGGCCGCCGGTGCAGGAGGAGTGAACCTGCTGGCACACACCAAAAAGGAGTCAGGCTGAGGTTTGCTGTTTTTCACATCGGGATCATCCCCTAGGACGATGTGGCTGAACAGGTCAAAGAAGGCTTTGTGCTGACTGGTCTTCATCTCAAACGCCAGGCCTGCTGAGCTTGTCGCTACAGCGATGGGCACATTGTGTTTACGGAGATGGTGGACGAGATTCTCCACTCCTGGTTACACACAGACCAACAGTACCAGTCAAAAGTTTGGATACACCTACTCATTCAAGGGTTTCTTTAATTTTACTATTTTCTACATTGTATAATAATAGTGGAAACATCAAACATATAAAATAATACATATGGAATCATGTAGTAACCAGAAAAGTGTTAAACAAATCTAAATATATTTTATATTTGAGATTCTTCAAAATAGCCACCCTTTGCCTTGATGAAAGCTTTGAACACTCTTGGCATTCTCCTAACCAGCTTCATGAGATAGTCACCTTGAATGCAATTCAATTATCACATGTGCCTTGTTAAAAGTTAATTTGTGGAATTTCTTTCCTTCTTAATGCGGTTGAGCCAATCAGTTGTGTTGTGACAAGGTAGGGGTGGTATAGAGAAGATAGCCTTATTTGGTAAAAGACCAAGTCCATATTATGGCAAGAACAGCTCAAATAAGCAAAGATAAACGATAGTCCATCATTACTTTAAGACATGAAGGTCAGTCAATACGGAATATTTTAAGAACTTTGAACGTTTCTTCAAATGCAGTCGTAAAAACCATCAAGCGCTATGATGAAACTGGCTCTCATGAGGACCGCCACAGGAAAGGAAGACCCAGAGTTACCTCTGCTGCAGAGGATAAGTGTCATTAGAGTTAACTGTACCTCAGAAATTGCAGCCCAAATAAATGCTTCACAGAGTTCAAGTAAGAGACACATTTCAACATCAACTGTTCAGAGGAGACTGTGTGAATCAGGCCTCCATGGTCGAATGGCTGCAAAGAAACCACTACTACAGTTAAGGACACCAATAAAAAGAAGAGACTTGCTCGGGCCAAGAAACACAAGCAATGGACATTAGACCGGTGGAAATCTGTTCTTTGGTCTGAGTCCAAATTTGAGATTTTTGGTTCCAACCGTCATGTCTTTGAGACAGAGAGTAGGTGAACAGATCTCTACATGGGTGGTTCCCACTGTGAAGCATGGAAGAGGAGGTGTGATGGTGCTTTGCAGATGACACTGTCTGTGATTGATTTAGAATTCAAGGCACACTTAACAAGCAGGGCCACCACAACATTCTGCACCGATATGCCATTCCATCTGGTTTGGGCTTAGTGGGACTATCATTTGTTTTTCAACAGGACAATGACCTAACACACCTCCAGGCTGTGTAAGGGCTATTTGACAAAGAAGGAGAGTGTTGGAGTGCTGCATCAGATGACCTGACCTCCACAATCACCCGACCTCAACAATTGAGATGGTTTGGGATGAGTCTTAACTATTATTCTACAATGTAGAAAATAGTACAAATGAAAGAAAAACCCTTGAATGAGAAACTTTTGACTGGTACTGTATAGTACACATCATTGGTTTGTCCTACACACAGTAAATACTAACAAATCCAAACAAATTGAGCCCAGTTCAAATCCAGGATCACACTCCCTCTAACTCATGCCCTATTGCAAGGGGTACTCAATTTCTGTCTGGACCCTGCTGGTCTTCTATTCTACCTGATAATTAATTGCACACACCTGGTGTCCCTGGTCTAAATTTGTTCCTGATTAGATGGGAACAATTAAAATAATGCAGTGGAACTGGCTTCAAAGGTCCAGAGTTGAGTTTGAGGGCACTAGCACTCTGAATATTGACAGTCTGTAGTGTAGAGTCTTCCTATGTATACAGGACACACAGTAATGAAAACATGGGATTACAGTTTGTTTGTCAACAAACTCAGAGACTCATATTTCATAGGTGAGAACCAACTATTTTGTTCATGTTATGGTAACTATACCACACTACAACTGTAACACACACACCTTAGCTACCTTGCATCAATTGAGCTGAAGGAAATATCTTCTCCTGAATTTTTCTAGTCTCACTGAGAAGTTCCTCTGGTGTCATTGGTAGTTCTAGGGAGTCTCGTATAATGGTGGAAGCCTCCATAGCTTTCTTTCCCATCACAGAAGACTTCACGTCCCAGGTGTATTTCTTTCCAAACCTGTCGCATACTTCCTGGTATGACACCGTGTACAGCCTCTCTGTATCTGCAAGTTCAAAACAGAGCAAAATAAAAGTTAGATAGCTATGTTATCACCACACGTTTAACTTAAAGCTAAAATCCTTAGTTGCTACATCAAGTTTTGGACTTATGATATATACCCATTGATTCTGGAATATAATGAGCTTAGTTCAACTGTCATACCCCATCAGAACCCAGATTATAGACTTTGTTTACTAGAAGTTTTGTAAAGAACAGAAATATAAACAAACTGTATAGCTTCAAAAAATGGCTAAATCTATCATTTTGATATCATGGATGGTCAGTCCTTGGAACCTCATATTTATATGAATTTGAGTGGTTACATTTATCCACACCCATCCCCTCAGTTTTTTACTGAAACAGAGGCTTTTAACTAAGGATTCTAGCTTTAAATCACGACATTCAGAAGACTATGCAAGACAGCACATGGAAATGATCAGCGAATGTTATGGTTGTAGAAAGATTCCATTACAGATAGCTAGCAAACGTTACTGTTAATTTTGCTTCACCATGGTTGACACACATGATGAGCTGTTACTGAATGCTAGGCCTTGTGTCAATTTGTTCCGGTATGTATAATTCCATCGTTTCAAATGCAAATAGAAAGTGTATATTAATAACCTAATAATAATCCATCCATGTCGAAAAGAACATGGGTCACCGGTTTAAAAATCGATTGTGTAGACATAATTACAGTAGGTGCCAACACAACGACAAAATCCAATCTTGAAATCGAAGCACTAGCTAGCTAGCAGGCTAACGTTAGCTATATTTAGTAGGAAGGTGGACAACTGATACCAAAGTCTCAGTGCCAATAACTATCAAGTAGCAAACTAAATGTATGATTTTATTCATTTCTAGAACGTAGATAAATCTGTTTGCATCACACAATATCAAAATAATTTAGTAATCTTACAATTTAGATTTACGAAAATGATGCTGTCGCATATAAATGGTGATTCTTTAGTCGGCCAACATTTTGCAACGGCTGATGGGCAAGGTAGTTTTATGCTCAGAAGCCACTTCTGCCTATTCACTCAGAAGAATTAGTCTCATAATATCCCACTTATCTACAGAAATGTAGTGGGCCTAATCTAAATGTGATTTGCTACATTTAAAACACATGTCTGTATTTGTTCATTTTTTACATAACTTCACATACAAAATATTGTGCTTAAATGTTGATTCAAACAGACAACGCAGTGTTGGACCTAAACCATTGATGTAAACTGTTGAATGTAGGCTTACTTTTCACTTGTCAATATTTATTTGTGGGCAGCATTTAAAATATCAAATATTGGCTATATTTTCATTTAATTCATGAATTAATTAGCATAGTGTAATAAAAAAATTATTGAGCATTATGTGGTGAAGGCTCGGGGAGGCCATGAACTCTCGTTCATCACCCACGATGGCGCCGTCAATGTGTACAGTCCCAGCGCTCTGTCTACACGTTAATAATCCTCGCTTGTGATACAGTTTTGGAAACTGTACTTTCATATTGAGATTTTTTTATTTTTTTAAAACTAAAGGTAAATTACTATGCACCTTTTTTGGCCGTCATTGGCTCATCATCACAAGGCCTAGCCTTCATTAGACTATCAGAGACCATCCTAAAGCACACCACCTCTAAAGCAAACCATCAATAAATATAAGCTAGCTGAACACCTAACCCTGACTCTAGTCTAGGCCGATTCTAGCCTAATTATTTTTCATTAAAATGGACTATGTTGGTTTATTGATCCTTATTCCAGGGTGGTAGTCTATATCACACCATACAGGTGGATTCGTTGTTGCAGATTAAATTAACAGCCTGTGGACCTGTGTTCTAGCGCCACATTTTACAGAATAATTGGATCCTCAATGTTTGTCTTGTTAAGGTGAGAGAAAGAGACATCGGGGGAATGAGTCCTCCAACCTGGGCGAGTTAATGAGGCTATGGATTCAGGTCTAATTGGGAGGAGCTGAGGCCCACACTCAAACAAAGTGTAGGTTCCAAATAGCACCCTATTCCCTGTAATAGTGCACTACTTTTGACCAGGGCCTGGCCCATACCTATTTGGGACATACTTTTTGTTTGAGTCCTTCAGAGTGAGTTTGGCTCTCTTTACCAATTGTATTTCAGAACTTTGTGTCTTTTTGTGAATTTCTTCAGACCGGACACTCAACTCTCTTTCTACCAAATCGTTCACAAAGTGAGCACTGTAGGGAAGAAGAAAAGTCGGGGCACCTTAACATTTTTTAAATATTTGATTTACATAACTTGACATGCATATCTTTGCTATAATGTATTTACCTACTATATATTGCAATCATACCATTTGATACTCTTTATAGCCTTATGCTATACAGTTATAGGCCAGTAAAACTAAATTGCCACTTTTTTCTCACAGGCCTACATTTTAGACTGAAGTTAATTGTATTTATCTAATCATTGTATTACCTTGCAGATACAAACATGACACTTGCATAGAAGGGGAAGGTCTAAAGCAATTAACATCTGCACTGTTTACATTATGCTGATAAGCTCATTAATTTTGGGCGACTGATTGGTATCAACCTTCGCTGCAATTCCCCCGTCATTTTTTGGCCTCTGCGAGATATTTGCAGTCACCCTTTTAAATGAGGAAAAGTGAACTGAAATGCAAATTCAGCAGCTAAGATCAATAGAGTTTGCTCTGGGGAAAGCTAAGCAGAGGACCTATTGCGAACACGAACTCAGCCATATCCTTGATGAGTAAGTGTTCAACAATGGCCAGGCATGAAACCATAGTAGAGGTAGAAAATTCAGAGGGAGTTCACTCTAATGCAGAGGGAAAACCCTGATTAGACCTGACGGGCCAACCCCAGGTGGTAAAGGTAGGCAACAACAGCTCCGCTACGCTGGGTCCCCACAAGGGTGCGTGCTCAGCCCCCTCCTGTACTCCCTGTTCACCCATGACTGCGTGGCCACGAACGTCTCCGACTCAATCATCAAGTTTGGAGGCGACACAACAGTGGTAGGCCTTGATTACCAACAATGACGAGACATCCTACAGGGAAGAGGTGAGGGCTCTGTTGGAGTGGTGCCAGGAAAATAAAAGAAGGAGCTGATTATGGACTTAATGAGACATCAGAGGGAGCATATTTATTTTGTCGAAGTGGAATTATATTTTGTTTTTAGAAATGTTTACAAATTAATAAATTTAAAAGCTGAAATTTCTTGACTCAATAAGTATTCAACCCCTTTGTTATGGCAAGCCTAAATAAGTTCAGGAGTAAAAAAAAATGTGCTTATTAAGTCACATAAGTTGCATGGACTGTGTTTAAAAGTATTGTTGAATGACTACAATTATCTGTAAGATCCCTCAGTCAAGCAGTCAATTTCAAACACAGGTTCCACCACAAAGACCAGGGAGTTTTTTCCAATGCCTCGCAAAGAAGTTCACCTATTGGTAGATGGGTGAAAAAAAGTTAGCCATTGAATATCCCTTTGAGCAGTGGTGTCAAACTCATTCCATGGAGGGCCTAGTGCCTGCTGTTTTTTTGGCTTTCCTTTAAAACTTGTTAGGGACTAGCTCCCGCTGTGGGGATCAAATCAGCGGAAATGTCAAGTGCGCCACATATAGTTTTTGATAAAACTCAAACTTTCATTAAAATACACATACAAGGTACTGAATTAAAGCTACACTCGTTGTGAATCTAGCTACCGAGTCAGATTTGTAAAATGCTTTTCGGCGAAAGCATGAGAAGCTATTATCTGATAGCAGGCACCCCCAAAGTACTGCAACGCCACTTAAAACGACAGATTTTGCGGTAGCCGGCGCTACCCAAAACGCAGAAATAAAATATAAAACATTCATTACCTTTGACGAGCTTCTTTCTTGGCACTCCTAGATGTCCCATAAACATCACTATTGGGTCTTTTTTTCGATTAAATCGGTCCATATATAGCCTAGATATCGATCTATGAAGACTGTGTAATCAAGGAAAAAACTGAGTTTGATAACGCAACGTCATTTTTTTAAATTAAAAAAGTCGACGATAAACTTTCACAAAACACTTCGAAATACTTTTGTAATGCAACTTTAGGTATTAGTAAACATTAATATTCTATCAAAATGATCACGGGGCGATGTATATTCAATAGCTCCACATCCTGATATCATGTCCAAATATTTCTCAACTAAAACATCCGGTCGGAGACCGGAAGAAATGCCCTGCCTTGTGTCCATTTGACCAAGAAACAAATCCGAGACAAATGACAAGAATGTTGACATCGTGTGGAAGCTGTAGGTATTGCAACCTCGGCCCCATTTAATGTGGGTCACGTTTAACAATGGGTTGAAGTGGCGCATGGATATATTTTCCCATTTTCAGTGATCAGATTTTCCTGCACTTTTCGATGAAACGCACGTTCTGTTATAGTCACAGCCGTGATTTAACCAGTTTTAGAAACGTCTGAGTGTTTTCTATCCACACATACTAATCATATGCATATACTATATTCCTGGCATGAGTAGCAGGGCGCTGAAATGTTGCGCGATTTTTAACAAAAAGCTGCGAAAATGCGCATAATCCTTAAGAGGTTTTAAAATGAAGACCTAGACATCCAGGCGAGGGGAGTTCCTTACCAGTGGTGGAAAAAAGTACACATTTGTCATACTTGAGTAAGAGTAAAGATACCTTAATAGAAAAGTATTCAAGTAAAAGTTAGTCACCCAGTAAATAATACTTGAGTAAAAGTCTAAAAGTATTTGGTTTTAAATGTACTTAACTATCAAAAGTAAATGGCATTGCTAAAAAATACATAAGTATCAAAAGTAGTTTTTTTAAATAGAAAAAAAAATCTAATTCCTTATATTAAGCAAACCAGACTGAATGATTGTTTAGTTTTTCACATTTACATGAGGAACTATTGTTTTGTTTATCTAATTCACAGATAGCCAGAGGCGCACTCCCCCACTCAGACATAATTTACAAATGTAGCATTTGTGTTAAGAGAGTCCACCAGATCAGAGACAGTAGGGATGACCAGGAATGTTCTCTTGATAAGTGTGTGAATTGGACCATTTTCCTGTCCTGGTAACCATTCAAAATATCAGGGATAATTTTCTTTAGGAATGTCATGGAGTAGAAGTAAAAGTAGTCAAAAATATACATTGTAAAGTACAGATACCCCCCAAAACTACTAAGTACTACTTCAAAGTAGTTTTGCAAAGGCCCGGCACCACAGGCAAAAAATGAGATTTTGCTTCCATCTTTCAATTTTCAGATTTTTGGATATTTTGCAACAAAATCTTCATACTTTCATAAAATGTACAAATAAATCAGCAATAGTATATAAATACTTAATTTGTATAATTGTATCCCAACTCCTTGAACTACACCTAGCATGCATTTCGTTCTTGTTATCGTGTTTTATGTCGAATATTTTTCATTTCCTGACATTCAATTGGTTACTGGCATTTAAAGGCCCTCTCCGGTAACCTGATTGGTTAAAATGTCTCATGTGCCGCGCAGCACTTCATTGTTTGATAATATCTCCCGCGAAGTATCCCAGTAAAGAGAGACAAAATGAGAAAAGAAAAAGACCTACAGTACGTGAATAAAATTAAGCGAACTCAGTTAGCCAATGCGAGAAAAGCAGTGAATGAAAGAAAAAATGCAAGTAGAGGAGGAAAAGGAGATAATCGACAGCAGCACATTGAGACACACATGAGTTGAGATGAAGATGAGAGAGCAACGATCAACCAGACAGCATCCAGCAGTGGCTTTTATTCCACACGTCACAATTAAACCAACTTGTACATTATTTGATTTTCCCAAAGTATCTAAACACTGGACTGAAAATCACCATAGACCCCATCAACCAGGGATTCTGTCATGATAGAATGTGCACATTGTGAAGGTGATCGTGATGCATTTAGGAGTGTTTACACTTCCCCCAGGCTGCAGGGGAGATGTGGCATTTGATATAGCCTTTCTTCTCGTCCACGATCTTCGTTATGTAGCTCTAAAGAAAATAATCAAAGTCCTAGGGATTCTTTTCTTGCTTCCCAGCACATATCAGGTAAATAAGGGAGAGTAGCCCATTATTGTCAGGTGTTTTCAAAGTTAATGAACAGAGTGATAGGAAAACAATTATACAATGAGACTGTCACATAGGTCTACAGTGATTACTGATTACTGCCTACTGTGATTACTGAGAATTTAGCTTTTAAATACATGCTGATATGCAAACATTTACACAGGGTAACATGCTGATATTTAGTCCAGCGGTTATGACTGTAATGTCGACAGACATAATAAGTACCCCCCCCCCCCCCCCCACACACACACACTTTAGTTTTAGAAACATTCAGAGAGGGCTACAGTCGAGGGCTACATTTTTTAATAGAGAGGTTGCACAGAAAATGGTACCTGGATATCGATCATAGGATGTCAAATGATAATGAATGCAGCGCAGAGGAACCCAGAATGCAAATGAATGTCTGAACTCTGTAATATGGTCGTGATGCCCCAAAACTGTCTTTGTGGGCAAAAGCTACATTGACGCAGCAGCCAGTATGGCAGTAGCCACTGTTCAACAAGGGAGCCACTGCTATATCAAATGTGATGGACAAATTGTGGCTTGACAGCACTTTGGTGGCACTGGAAGCAATGAGAGAGGAGAATGTGAGGCGTGTCGGGAGAGCTGATGCTGCTTCAATGGAGTGTGCCAAGAGTCGGCTCAGGTCCCAGGACACGGTCAAGAAAGTAAAGCAGCACCAGCAACAACTCAAAGAGGGCTTTACATATGGGGTAGACATAGCTGATTAATGCACATTTCAACAGCCATACAACAGCCTTGTATTTGAGAAATTGAGCAAAGTGATTTGATCATTTACCCAAAACTAAAGATTTACCCAACAGACCAGTATTCAAAGCATATGCTCTATTGCTTGAAACAAATGTGTTAAATGTGCTAATGTATTTGTAAAAGGTTTATTGGATGTTTATTTGTCAATTTAGAAGTGATACATGAATAAGAGATTAATTAATGTGACATAAATGGTCATAGATATGGAAAGTACATTTGAATTGCATTAGCCTATCTTTATCGTCCATTTTCTCAAAATGACGTTTCCCATGAGCCAATGAATTTTTCTGTCTTCAAAGAACGTACTTTCACATTATTCCACACACAGGTTCTTAGGTCTTATCGTCAGACTTTTACAGAGGCTTTTTTTAAATATCTTGTGTCGTTTTGATTTTGTCGTGTCTTTGGCTATGCTGGATTAAGTGATATGACATGCTATTCTATACAATAATTTCTCCGTAATTAATATTACCTGATTCAGCTAATCATGTAAATGTCATTAACTGGAGAGTCGGGCACCACCGAAATAATATTTATAGAGCTGTTATCTTCTGAATAAACTCTTAAAGACCTAGTAATATTTTACATCAATAGCAGTCAATATTAATCATCATCTTAATTCAGTCTCATCTGAAAGTTGTAAATTCTTAGTTATCTGCACGAACCCTGGCTAACAAGTTGAATCAGCAATACAAAATTGGGTTTAATTATTTATTTACTAAATACCTAACTAATCACACAGAATTACACATAATTAAACCATAACTTGATTACAAATTACGTCATAAAGGAAAACGTCCCTAGCGGGCGGGACAGATATGACAGCTTGTTACACAAAAGAAAAGGTTTTGAGTGAAAGAGCGGGAAGACTGAGGAACAACGGGTGAAGCTGTGCTATCGTAAATACAGTATCTTATGCATTCTAAATTACCGCCATTTGGAAAAGGAAAATGCAATAAATATTTACTCTGAGCTGCGCTTCCGTAGGTTGGTGGTAGATGGAAGGCCGTGTTGCCCAACCGAGTCGTTTGCAGAATGTCCCTGGTTGTCAATTGGATACGTTGTAGTAACGTCGTTGTGTGATAGATGGGATACTCTGTCTGTTCTTTCCTAACCATCGTTTGCAGCGGCTGTTGCTAACTCAACAGCTAGGAGGTATCACTTCTGTCGTGAATAATAGTTCAAAGTTCATACCATTCGTAACCAAAGCTCACGCTGATGTTGGCTTCGTTCTGTAGTTATTATCTGAACCATTCTGACATCAGACCGTCGTCCTCACGTCCTCGGAACAGGAGGTTATATTGTCGTCAAGGGCTTATATAGGAAGGGAGAGGAGGGCGTGTTTGAAAAGTTGTATAGCCCATATCCCTTCACAGGCGCGGGGGCCACTGATTGAGCAGAGCCCTATCTTATGAAAACCCAAATCTCACATTTTAGAAGCTAAAATCACATTTCATCCCATCACAAATCATTTCATATTCAAACCTTTAAATTGAACAACAATTCCATGTGAATCCGATAACTCTGATGTGTAGACTTTCCACTGTAGAGTTTGTCATCTTATCATTGATAAGAATGCCTCAGATGACAACCGAACTGACATCATATTCATTAAGTACCACCGCATATGTTCAATTGGTCGCATTACCAGAATATAGTTAATTTCCCCCCACCTTCTGATGTTCCCAGAATCTCTTTGTTAACCAAGGGTTTTGCAAATGTAACATCAGTAGGGTAGAGAGAGGAAAAAGGGGGGAAGAGGTATATATGACTGTCATAAACCTACCCCCAGGCCAACGTCATGACATTTTTAAGTGTAATTTATTCTGTAAATATATGCAAAATATGCATCTGTCATACATGTGAATAGTGTTCCATTAAATTATTTTTTTTTATCAACTGTTCTGTAATTGTCTGACCATTGCGTGTCTTATCACTATAAAACTAAAATAATATATCTGTCATGAAGCAATGTGTTGAAAAAAAGATTCTCGTAATATGCAAAATAGCTAATTTTAAGGAGGTTTTGCCTCGTTTGCATATATTTTTTTTAAATAATAATAATACAACTTGTAATGCAAAAATATATTGTATTTATATATACTTTCAACTGGTAAAGTTTCAGTCTGATAAGAGTAAAGGGGAAAAATCTCTATTAGCCTGTGATGCCTGGCCTTAAGTACTCTTCCTTACTAATCAATTACCTTAATTCATCAATCAAGTCCAAGGGAGGAGCGAAAACCCGCAGAAACTTGGCTCTCGATGGAATGAGTTTTGCACGTGTCGTTGAGCATGGTAAAGTTATTAATTACGCTTTGGATGCTATATCAATAAACACAGTCACAACAAAAAGATACAGGCATCCTTCTTAACTCAGTTGCTGGAAGGGAAGTATACCATCTCAGGGATTTCTTATTTCTTATGAGACCAATGATGACTTTAAAACAGTTACAGAGTTTAATGATAGGAGAAAACTGAGGATGGATCAACAACATTGCAGTACTCCACAACACTAACCTAAATGGCATAGTGAAAAGGAAGAAGCCTGTACAGAACTTTTTTTCTCTCCAAAACATGCATGCTATCTATTTTGTTTGCAATAAGGCACTAAAGTAAAACTGCCAAAAAATGCCAAAGAAATGAACTTTGTGTCCTTAATACAGTATTATGTTTGGGACAAATCCAACACAACACATCACTGAATACCACTCTTCATATTTTCAAGCATGGTGGTGGCGACATCATGTTATGGGTATGCTTGTCATCGGCAAAGACTAGGGAGTTTTTTTAGGATAAAAATAAATGGAATAGCACAGGCAAAATCCTAGAGGAAAACCTGGCTCAGTCTGCTTTCCAACAGACACTGGGAGTCAAATTCACCTTTCAGCAAGACAATAACCTTAAACACAAGGCCAAAATAAACTGGAGTTGCTTACAAAGATGACATTGAATGTTCCTGAGTGGCCTAGTTACAGTTTTGGCTTAAATCTATGTCAAGACTTGAAAATGGCTCTCTAGCAATGATCAACAACCAATTTGTTGATCACTGGAACAATTGTTTAAATAATAATGTGCAAATATTGCACAATCCAAGTGTTCAAAGCTCTTAAGCCATTTTCACATTGGCCATTTTCACAAGTGACTCAAAACCAAGTTTGTTGCATATCCCTATTCAAATCTGTTCTTTTTCCAGAGGACTAAACAACCAAAAAGTACAAGGAATAGGATATTTCAAGCCACATTTCAAACCACTTCATAGGTGGCCAACTAGCTTGTTAATTGTTTACAAATACATTTCTGAATTTGTTAGAAAGCTAAACAGTTACCATCTTATTCTTTGAGGCTTTAAAAATGTTTTTACACTTTGATTTTGAACATTTAAAGCAACTGGGAAAAGTCCACAGCAGGCATTGTTGTCACCTGAGCCTGCTACGTAACTTTTGACTGCACCAACACCAATCAGCCTACACCACTGCACACACGTTACTATGACAACTAACGTAGCCTTGTTCACACTGTCCAAACAGCAATTTACAAGTGATCAAATTGCTGTTTGGATAGTCAGTATTCCAAAACAGATTTGAAAAACAAAACTGATTTGAGCAGTAAAATGTAACTAAATGTAATGGAAAATGTCTACTTAATCCCCAAAAGTAATTAATGCTAGATACTCAAAGAAATTGTCAAATCTCACCTTTCTGGTAAAAATAGTTATAAATTGTTGCAGTGTAGTCACTTTTGAGGACACAAGCTCAAGTACACAATACAAATATGATAAAAATATGAAATATTTTATTTGATGTATTCCCTATTCAACAAAACTGTATGACTAAGGCTTGAAATGACTTATATGCTTTCTAAATATAGTATAATCAAATTATAAAATGACTAACTATAAAATTTCACCATTTCTTATACCTGTAAAATACATATAAATATAAAGGTCTATCTTGCTCGAAACGTCTGCCCCCATTGCTGTGAATGTCTCACTGAGCTCTAGCTTGGCTTCCTGAACTTGTTGGGAACCCACCTTTCATCTCATAGTATTGTCCATCTATGAAAAACAATGTTTTTTTTATATAAATGTAGTAATTACTTTAGATGAATGGCTGTAAATTGATCTCTGAATGTGGTACCGTGATGAAACCCGTCTCTCCTGCTGTGCTAGGATATAACGATTGCAGGCATGTGCTTTGGGACATAGGGTTCAGTCAGGAGCGAATGAAATGGTAGGAAGGACATGCAAGCTTCTGTCACACCCTGATCGGATTTACCTGTCTTTGTGCTTGTCTCCATCCCCCTCCAGGTGTCACCCATCTTCCCCATTATCACCAGTATATCTATACCTGTGTTCTCTGTTTGTCTGTTGCCGGTTAGTTTTGTTCGTCATGCCTACCAGCTTTTCCCCCTTGCTCCTGTCTTTTTCTAGTTTCCCCAGTTTTGACCATTCTGCCTGCCCTGACCCTGCCTGTCATTCTGTACCTTGTTACACCACCCTGGATGATTGACAAGTGCCTACCCCCGAGACTGCCTGCAGTTCTGTACCTTATGGACGCTGATCTTGATTACTGACCTCTGCCTGCCCTTGGCCTGTTCTAGTAATAAACTTTTGTTACTTCAATACTGTCTCCATCTGGGTCTTCCCCTGAAACGTGATAGCTTCAAGTTTTTTCAGATTTCACATCCTAATTTACACAGGCTCAGAAAATATTCTACCGTGTCCTGTGGGAATCAGAGATAATTATTTCTCAATGCATGCCATTTCTATCTACATTGTCCACAGATCAATTTATTAGTGAAATAGACGGTCGGATCCTGGGACGAGAACCACGCAGGTCCCCTAAACAGGGCACTTTACATCTAAGCGTTTTCTTAAGGTCTTCAGCATGAACAAGGCTTTAGAGACACAGATAGGTTCGCAGCTATCATCGCTGCCAAATGTGATTCTAACATGTATTGACTCAGGGTGTGAATACTTAAGTAAATGAAATTTTTCTGTATTAATTTTCAATAAATGTGCAAACATTTCTAAAAACATGTTTTCACTTCGTCATTATGGGGTATTCTGTGTAGATGGGTAATAAAATAGTCAAGGGGGTATGAATATTTTCTGAAGGCACTGTATATCTGGGGAAGGGTATAGAACAATTTCTAGAGTATTGAAAGCACAGTGGTCTCCATCATTATGAAATTCAAAAAATATAACCAGCCTAGAGCTGGCCATTCAACCAAACTGAGCAACCAGGCAGGAAGGACCTTGATCAGGAAGCTGACTAAGAACCCAATGATCACTTTGACAGAACTACAGAGTTCCTTGGCTGAGATGGGAGAACCTGCCAGAAGGACAACAGTCTCTACAGCACTTCACCAATCTAGGCTTCATGGGAGAGTGGCCAGACGAAAACCACTCCTGAGAAAAAGGTACATGACAGCACACCTGGAGTTTGCAAAAAGGCACTTGAAAGACTGGGATCATGAAGCAAAAGATTCTGTGGTCTGATGAGACAAAAATTGAACTCTTTGGTGTTAATGCAAAGAGCTATGTCTGGAGAAAACCAGACACAGCTCTTTACCTGTCTAACACCATCCCTACAGTGAAGCATGTTGGTGGCAACATCATGCTATGGAGATTCTAATCATGGGCAGGGACTAGAAGACTGGTAAGGATAGAGGGAACAATGAATGGAGCCAAATACAGGCAAATAGACTAGGGCAGAGATTTACGTTCCAACAGAACAATGACCTAAAGCACACAACCAAAGCAACGCTGGAATGGCTTCAGAACAAGAATGTGAAAGTCATTGAGTGGGCCAGCTAAAGTCCAGACTTGAATCTCATTGAAAATCTGTGGAAAGACTTGAAGATTGCTGTTCACTGCTGCTCCCATCAAATTTAACAGAGGTTGAGAAACTCTGCAAGGAGGAATGGGAGAAAATCCCCAAATCCAGAAGTGTAAAGCTGATACAGACATACCCATGACGACTCAAAGCTGTGATCGCCTACATCATTTCTATCTGGTTTTGGACATTCAATAAGGGGTGCACGAATGTGGAGATTGCGGACCGATACCGATATCCCTATTTTATTTTTCAGTTTATGGCCATTCTAGCACAGATTAAAACCTGCAACCAAGTAGTTCATAAGGCTAATAAGAAAATATGTGAAATTATTTGATACATTTTTTATTTGCATCACAAAGTGACTGAAATGGTTTTGGAAAGTTCACAAAAACGTCACTGAAGATCATCAGGTAGAAATTGTGTGTGTAGAAAATGAGATCTGCATTGCTTTCAAGTGCGGTTGTGTCACTTTCCCTTCTAATGAGACCTGCAGGGCTTGTGAGCATCGTACAAGGAAATGGAATATGTTTGCTTTCAGTGGTAGGGTCATAATAGCTGATAGCTCCAACCGTTCAAAAGTTAGAGCTACGTTTTTAGGACTTGCTTTGGGGGGCAAAATAACCCTCTGGTTCCCCTCACTTTTATGCCGACTACTCCTATGTTGTAGGCCTTTGCAGTGCTGTCTATTAACTGACAGTTTGATTTTCATCTTTGTACAGCCGAATATAATTGATTTATAGAACAGGAATAGACCTACACAGTAGTTATTTAAAACATTACCTTTGCACCATAATACAGTGGTTCCCAAACTGGGGTGCACGGGAGGTACTGGAGGGGGTGCACGGTCAGATGCAAAAAACACTCAAAGTGGACCGTGTTATCTTCATCTCTTCATTCAAAGACTCCATTATTGACACGGTTAGGACATCTACTTTGTGCATGACACAAGTAATTTTTCCAACAATTGTTTACAGACAAATTATTTAATCACAATTCCAGTGGGTCAGAAGTTTACATACACTAAGTTAACTGTGCCTTTAACCTCTTAAGTCGACCCTCTACTTTTTTGAACATTCTGTTAAAAATCGCGCAACATTTCAGCGCCCTGTTACTCATGCCAGGAATATAGTATATGCATTTGCTTAGTCTGTGTGGATAGGAAACACTCAGACGTTTATAAAACTGGTTAAATCACTGCTGTGGCTTTACCAGAACGGCATTTACATCGAAAAGCACAGGAAAAACTGATCACTGAAAATGGGAAAATATATCCATGCGCTACTTGAACCCATTGATAAAGGTGAACCACAATTAATTGACTGAGGTTGCAGTACCTACAGCTTCCACACGGTGTCTAGAGTCTTGTCATTTCCCTTCGAGTTTTTTCTTGGTCAAACACATGCAGGGCACCGTATCTCCTCCGGTCTAGGACCGGATATTTTCGTTGAGTTTCTAGCCGGACATTTTTCCAGACGGACAGCTAATGATCTTTACATCGCCTCCTGATGAATTTTATCGCTTATTAACGTTTACTAATACCTAAAGTTGCATTACAAACGTATTTCGAAGTGTTTTGTGAAAGTTTATCGTCGACTTTTTGAATTTAAAAAAATGACGTTACGTTTTGAAACTATGTTTTTTTCGTTTATCACACAGTCTACATATAACGATATCTAGGCTTTATATGGACCGATTTAATCGAAATAAAGACCCAAATAGTGTTTATGGGACATCTAGGAGTGCCAACAAAGAGGATGGTGAAAGGTAATGAATGTTTTCTATTTTATTGTGCGGTTTGTGTAACGCCGAAATGCTAATTATTTTGTTTACGTCCCCTGTGGGTCTTTTGGGGTGTTACATGCTATCAGATAATAGCTTCTCATGCTTTCGCCGAAAAGCATTTTAAAAATCTGACTTGTTGCCTGGATTCACAACGAGTGTAGCTTTAATTCGATACCCTGCATGTGTATTTTAATGAACTTTTGAGTTTTAACTAATACTATTAGCATTTAGCGTAGCGCATTTGCATTTCCAGAGCTCTAGTTGGGACGCAAGCGTCCCGAGTAGAAGCAAGAGGTTAAACAGCTTGGAAAATTCTAGAAAATTATGTCATGGCTTTAGAAGCTTCTGTTAGGCTAATTGACATCATTGGAGTCAATAGGAGGTGTACCTTTGGATGTATTTCAAGGCCTACCTTCAAACTCAGTGCCTCTTTGCTTGACATCACTGGAAATTCAAAAGAAATCAGCCAAGACCTCAGAAAAACAATTGTAGACCTCCACAAGTCTGGGTCATCCTTGGGAGCAATTTCCAAATGTCTGAAGGTACCACCTTCATCTGTACAAACAATAGTACGCAAGTATAAACACCATGGGACCATGCAGCCGTCATACCGCTCAGGAAGGAGACGTGTTCTGTATCCTAGAGATCCTAAAGAAATGTCCTCTGGTCTGATGACACAAAAATATAACTGTTTTGCCATAATGACCATTGTTATGTTTGGAGGAAAAAGAGGCAGGCTTGTAAGCCAAAGAATATCATCCTGACCATGAAGCACGGTCGTGGCAGCATCATGTTGTGGGGGTGGTTTGCTGCAGGAGGGACTGGAGGGAGTTTAAATTTACCAGCACCCGTGTGCAATTTTCTCTGACAGAATGGCCAACTCTGCCAATAATGTGTACCTTTTGTTGAATAACCCCATCCATTCTTTGGGGTACACGGAAAATGTGTGAATTAAAAGCGAGGGTCAACCCCGGCTGAGATCAGTTTCATGAAGAAGGATGAAAAGGTGAGTGCATTCAATACCAACTGGTATCAAATGTATAGCTGGTTAACCTCTTAAGTCGACCCTCTACTTTTTTGAACATTTTGTTAAAAATCGCGCAACATTTCAGCGCCCTGCTACTCATGCCAGGAATATAGTACGTTCATATGGTTAGAATGTGTGGATAGGAAACCCTCGGACGTTTTTAAAACTGGTTAAATCACGACTGTGGCTATAACATAACGTGCGTTACATCGGAAAGCGCAGGAAAACCTGATCACAGAAAATGGAAATAAATATCCTTGCGCCACTTCCAGCAATTGTTAACAGTGAGCCGAATTAGATAAGACCGAGCATTCAACTCCCACAGCATCCCCGTGTTGTCTAGAGTCTTGTGAATTGAATCATCTTTGATTCTTGGTTGAACCGAAACAGGGGCACCACTTACCTCCGGTCTCCGCCCAGATCATTCCGGAAGAGCTCTCTCGTGAAATTTTTTCCAAGACGACAGCTAATGATTTTTACATCGCCTAAGGATGATTTTTATCGCTTATTAACGTTTACTAATACCTAAAGTAGCATTACAAACGTATTTCGAAGTGTTTTGTGAAAGTTTATCGTCTACTTTTTGAATTTTAAAAAATGACGTTACGTTGTGAAATCGCTGTTTTTTTCGTTTATCACACAGTCTACATATAACGATATCTTGGTTTTATATGGCCCGATTGAATCGAAATAAAGACCCAATAGTGTTTATGGGACATCTAGGAGTGCCAACAAAGAAGATGGTGAAAGGTAATGACTGTTTTCTATTTTATTGTGCGGTTTGTGTAACGCCGAAATGCTAATTATTTTGTTTACGTCCCCTGCTGTGCTTTTGTGTTGTAGTGTATTGGTGCATGCTATCAGATAATAGCTTCTCATGCTGTCGCCGAAAAGCATTTTAAAAATCTGACTTGTTGCCTGGATTCACAACGAGTGTAGCTTTAATTTGATACCCTGCATGTGTATTTTAATGAACTTTTGAGTTTTAACTAATACTATTAGCATTTAGCGTAGTGCATTTGCATTTCCAGAGCTCTAGTTGGGACGCAAGCGTCCCAAGTAGAAGCAAGAGGTTAACAGGGAGCCTGTATTGCTGGCCTTGCATGCTTTTTGGAAAGTCTGAGCCTTGATCAAAGGTAGGTACAGTGACCTGAAGAACATTGAGTGTTCAGCTAAACGAAAAAAACAAAAGCAGGGCATGCAAGAGTTTGCTTTTAGAGGACACAACGAGAGGGAAAGTTCCGTTAACAAAGGCAACTATAAGGAGCTTGCAGGTAATTGCGCGCTACGATGCTTTACTTGCTGAACATATAGAACTTTGCCAGCACCAGTGTGCAGTTTTCTCTGACAGAATGGCCAACTCTGCCAAAAATGTTGTGAACTTTTTATTGAAGAACCCCTTCCATTCTCTGGGGTACACGGAAATGTCAATGGGATGTCGAAAACAATTCCGAATGATTTGATAGCTTCCATCGCATCATCCATTCAATCTAACTTTTAAGAGGAAGGTTGACGCGTCACATTTTTTCTAGTGCGCTCAGGTAGGCTTTCCACTTTCCTTCGGTATATATTTAGCCAGGGTATTTATTTAGCAAAGATGATAACACCGGACAGACACAAGCAAAAACTCATGACATAAATGTTGCAGAAGCCTAGGCTACACCTAACATTAGAAATTTGACATGCTGTATCGAATGAAAACGATACTATTTTTCAGTCTGATCAACTGTTAAAAATTACAGGAGGTTGGGGACATCTTAATGTGATAATGGAACGATTGTCACGCCCTGACCTTAGAGATTCTTTTTATGTCTCTATTTGGTTTGGTCAGGGTGTGATTTAGGGTGGGTATTCTATGTTCTATTATTTGTATTTCTATGTTTTGGCCGGGTAGGGTTCTCAATCAGGGACAGCTGTCTATCGTTGTCTCTGGTGGGAAGTTTCTGTTCATGGCACATAGCCTTTAGCGTCACGGTTTGTTTTGTAGTGTTTATTGTTTTGTTCTGCGTCTTTTCTATTAAAAATAATATGTACGCTCACCACGCTGCACCTTGGTCCAGTTCTTCCAATGGCCGTGACAACGTTATCAGTGGTACAGTATCAAATCACAGAATCAGTGGAACGGTATCAAATCACATCAAACACATAGTTTCCATGTGTTTGATGCCATTCCATTTGCTCCATTTGCTATTATTATGAAACATCCTCCCCTCAGCAGCCTCCTGTGCCTGCCATAGTATACTATACCATTGGGGAAATGGGTCCGCTGTAATACATAAATGAAAAAGTTTGAATCACAGAATCATAATAAAGATCAGATGACTTCCACTTAGAACCACTAGACATTAGTTGTTTCCCAAATGGCACCCTATTTCCTATATACAGTAAAGTACCCTATGGGCCCTACTTAAAAGTAGTGCACTAAATAGGAACTAGGGTGCCATTTGGTGAGCATAAATTGTTTACTCTGTTCACTGTTCAGTCATTAAGAAAAGGCTGCATGATACAAATAATTGTGGAGCATCTTCAGCCTCTTCCTCTTCCCCTTCCATAGCCTAATTAGCCACACAGAGGCCATAAGCACTTGAAACTGAAGTGTGCTCTAATTTACACACTGTTGATAATAATGGTGATCAAGGCAATCAATTGTCACTTGTTGGCTTCTCTTGATTTTCAATTACAGGGTTTATGGTAAGACTGTGGCAACGTTACTGTAGGCTGGGGTGGAGAAGAGGTTTAAGAGTTTGATCTGGTTAACTAGCAGGATAACAGAGGTAGAACTATTCTTATTCCATCTTACACACACTGGTGAATAAAGACTTGAGAACCTGCTCTTCTCATCTTGGTCTCTGGTAGATAGCTAGCTTCTTAGTTTGGATCCCACGACGCAGTTGGCATCATTTACTGGGACTGCTTGTGTCTTTCCATTGATCCTGCCGAAATGATCTCTGAGAAATTGAAGATGGACCACAGGAAGATTGAGGTGGAGCGCGCCCACAGGACTGGAAAACCCACCACCGGCCCAGGAAAGGCCTGAAAATAGCCCATATTAATATATGTAGCAGTGAGTCAGCATCAAACTCACCCGGAACCCCCTGTTGGCCACTTGTTTGTCTTAACCTTTTTCCTTCACTTTTTTCCCTCTTGCCAGCATAGGGCGCTAGTCGATTCAGGCGCTGCTGGGAACTTTATGGATCGCGGACTCGCCCTTAAGTTAGGGGTTCCGCTGGTACCGATAGATTCTCCTTTTCCCGTGCACTCCCTAGATAGCCGGCCATTAGGGTCAGGGATGGTCAGGGAGACCACGGTTCCACTGGACATGGTGACGCAGGGGAATCATAGGGAGCGTATCAGTCTTTTTATTATTGATTCGCCTGCGTTTCCAGTGGTGCTGGGGTTTCCCTGGCTGGCCCGGCACAATCCTAAAATTTAGTGGAGACAGGGGGTTCTCCAGGGGTGGTCGGAGGAGTGTTCTGGAAGGTGTTTGGGAGTTTCCATCGGTGCCACGTCGGTGGAGAGTCCAGACCAGGGTTCCACGGTGTGCATTCCCCGCCGAGTATGCCGATTTGGCAATCGCTTTCAGTAAAGTGAATGCGACTAAATTACCACCTTATCGACCAGGAAGGGATTGTACGATAGATCTCCAGGTAAGCGCTGCGCTTCCCAAGAGTCAAGTAATGATCCATGGCACGAAGCCTCCAGTGATGATCCATGGCAAGAAGCCTACAGTGATGATCCATGGCACAAAGCCTCCAGTGAGGAGTCATGGCACGAAGCCTCTAACGACGTCCTCCAGTCGAAAGCCTCCAGCGACGTCCTTCAGTCCGGAGTCTCCAGCGACGTCCTTCAGTCCGGAGTCTCCAGCGACGTCCTTCATTCCGGAGTCTCCAGCGACGTCCTTCAGTCCGGAGTCTCCAGCGACGTCCTTCAGTCCGGAGTCTCAAGCGACGTCCTTCAGTCCGGAGCCTCCAAAGACGGCCTTCAGTCCGGAGCCTCCAAAGACGGCCTCCAGTCCGGAGCCCGCAGCGAGGGTGCCCAGCCCAGGGCCGGCAGCGAGGGTGCCCAGTCCGGGGCCCGCTACGAGGGTCTCCAGTCCGGGGCCCGCAACGAGGGCTCCCAGTCCGGGTCGGCGACAAGGGTCCCCGCACCAGAGTTGCCACCAAAGTGGGGTGAGCCAGTGGTGGAGCGGGGGGGGGTACTGTCATGCCCTGACCTTAGAGATCCTTTTTATGTCTCTATTTGGTTTGGTCAGGGTGTGATTTGGGGTGGGTATTCTATGTTCTATTATTTGTATTTCTATGTGTTGGCCGGGTAGGGTTCTCAATCAGGGACAGCTGTCTATCGTTGTCACTGATTGAGAACCATACTTAGGTAGCCATTTTCTCACCTGTCTTTGTGGGAAGTTTGTGTTCATGTTTATGGCACATAGCCTTTAGCTTCACGGTTTGTTTTGTATTGTTTATTGTTTTGTTCGGCGTCTTTTCTATTAAAAATAATATGTACGCTCACCACGCTGCACCTTGGTCCAGTTCTTCCAATGGCCGTGACAACGATATCAGTGGTACAGTATCAAATCACAGAATCAGTGGAACGGTATCAAATCACAACAAACACATAGTTTCCATGTGTTTGATGCCATTCCATTTGCTCCATTTGCCATTATTATGAAACGTCCTCCCCTCAGCAGCCTCCTGTGCCTGCCATAGTATACTATACCATTGGGGAAATGGGTCCGCTGTAATACATAAATGAAAAGGTTTGAATCACAGAATCATAATAAAGATCAGATGACTTCCCCTTAGAACCACTAGACATTAGTTGTTTCCCAAATGGCACCCTATTTCCTATATACAGTAAAATGCCCTATGGGCCCTACTTAAAAGTAGTGCACTAAATAGGAACTAGGGTGCCATTTGGGGAGCATAAATTGTTTACTCTGTTCACTGTTCAGTCATTAAGAAAAGCCTGCATGATACAAATGATTGTGGAGCATCTTCAGCCTCTTCCTCTTCCCCTTCCATAGCCTAATTAGCCACACAGAGGCCATAAGCACTTGAAACTGAAGTGTGCTCTAATTTACACACTGTTGATAATAATGGTGATCAAGGCAATCAATTGTCACTTGTTGGCTTCTCTTGATTTTCAATTACAGGGTTTATGGTAAGACTGTGGCAACGTTACTGTAGGCTGGGGTGGAGAAGAGGTTTAAGAGTTTGATCTGGTTAACTAGCAGGATAACAGAGGTAGAACTATTCTTATTCCATCTTACACACACTGGTGAATAAAGACTTGAGAACCTGGACTTCTCATCTTGGTCTCTGGTAGATAGCTAACTTCTTAGTTTGGATCCCACAACGCAGTTGGCATCTGGGACTGCTTGTGTCTTTCCATTGATCCTGCCAAAATGATCTCTGCGAAATTGAAGATGGACCACAGGAAGACTGAGATGGAGCGCGCCCACAGGACTGGAAAACCCACCACCGGCCCAGGTGATAGGCCCAGGCCGATAGTAGTCAAGTTCCTGAGGTTCAAGGACATGGTAGCTGTTCTGGAAGGAGCCAAGAACTTGAGAGGAACGTATATCTTCATCAACGAGGACTATCCTGAAGCTGTGCGCCAGAAGAGGAAAGAACTGATCCCAGCCATGAAAGCTGTCAGAGCTCGTGGGGACATTGCTTACATCCGCTATGACAGGCTCATTGTCTACCCTCCCTCACAGAAGCCTGGAAGGGATGAGAGCCAAGCCCAGCACACACACACACACACACACACACACACACACCAATAATTAATGGACTGCTGAATGTATATTTTTTCTCTTGCTTTGTTTGCTCTTTTCAGTATTATGTCTAGCTCTGATAAGCTACACAGGTAAGGCCTGAAAATAGCCCATATTAATATATGTAGCCTTAGAAATAAGGTTCATGAAATCAATAACTTGCTAACATCAGATAACATTCATATATTAGCCATTTTTGAGACTTACTTAGATCATTTCTTTCATGATACAGTAGCAATGGGGGAGGTGTTGCTGTATATATTCAGAGCCATATCCCTGTAATGCTTAGAGAAGATCGTATGTCAAGTGTTATTGAAGTGTTGTGGTTGCAGGTTCACTTGGCACGTGATGTAAACAGAGAGGTCTACTTTCTTGGGGACCTGCATATTGACTGGTTTTCATCAAGCTGTCCGCTCACTGTAACTAGTGCCTACTGTAACTAGTGCCTGGAATCTGGTTCAGGTTATTAATCAACCTACCAGGGTGTTTACAAACACAACAAGAACAAGATCATCCACATGTATCGATCACAATTTTACTAATGCTGTAGAGCTTTGTTCTAAAGCTGTATCCGTACCCATTGGATGCAGTGATCACAATATAGGGGCTACTGTATATCCAGGAAAGCCAAAGTTCCAACACCTGGGCCTGAAGAAGAGATCATACAAACGATTTTGCTGTGACTCTTATGTGGATGATATTAAAAATATTTGTTGGTCTGATGTGACTAATGAGGAGCATCTAGACACTGCACTTGATGAATTTATGAAATTGCTTCTTCCAATTAGTGATAAACATGCACCTGTTAAGAAACTGACTGTTAGAACTTTAAGGCTCCATGGGTTGATAAGCAAATGAAAAACTGTAAGGTTGAAAGAGATGGGGCAAAAGGAGTGGCTAATAAGTCTCGCTGCACATCTGATTGGCTAACTTACTGTAAATTGAGAAATTATGTGACTAATCTCAACAAAAAGAAGAAGAAACTTTATTATGAAGCCAAGATCAATGATTTAAAGAATTATGGAAAAAAAACTTTGGAATACATTAAATGAAATTAAGGGCAGAAAAACATATTCAACTCCATCTTTCATCGAATCAGATGGCTTATTCATCACAAAACCATTTGATGTTGCCAATTTTTTTATTGATTATTTAATTGGCAAAGTGGGCAAACTTAGACAGGAAATTCCAACAACGAACAGTGAGCAATTGTATTCATGCATAAAAAAGATATTCCACTACCCAAGAGTGATAAAGCGGTCTTTACTGGTTCTAACAGCAGACCTATAAGCTTGCTGCCAGCTCTTAACAAACTTTTTGAAAAAATTGTGTTTGACCAAATACAATGCTATTTCTCTGTAAACAAATTAACAACAGACTTTCAGCATGCTTATAGAGAAGGGCACTGTCACGAGTCTCACCGAGGGTGGCTTCCCTTCCCGGTTGGGTGGCGCTCGGCGGTCGTCGTCACCGGCCTATTAGCAACCACTGATTGTCTTTCCTCCCCCTCCTTGTATGTTTATTGGTAGCACCTGTGTGTGAATGATTAGTTGGGCTTTATTAGACAGCCACTCTTGGGTAGTGGAATATCTTTTTTATGCATGAATACAATTGCTCACTGTTCGTTGTTGGAATTTCCTGTCTAAGTTTGCCCACTTTGCCTGTTTGTTGTGCGGGATTAATTATTGTGACCTTCGGTTCTGTAGTGGAGGAACGTGTTTGTTCCTGGTCGTGTATTTCAGTTGTACATTTTTTCGTCCCCTGTGTTTGGGGCCGTTATTGTTGTGAGCACCCTGTGGTGCGTTTGTGCATTAAAGAGCACAGCATTGCACTCTCTGTCTCCTGCGTCTGACTCCACACCCACGACACCCGGAGCGTTACAGAATCCCGCACCAAAGCTTGAATGGAGTCAGCAGGAGCAGCAGCCAAGCCTCTCCCATCGATGGGGGAACGGGTTCTCCTCCACACCACCGTCCTCCATCGGATCGGATCCGCGATGGATCAAGTGATGGAGAGAATGGACCGATGGGAGAGGAGTGGTCTCCTCTCTCCACCTTCTGCACCCCCGGCTCCGTACTCCCCATCTCCCGACTTCAGCACCCTCCGTCTGACGCTCCCAAGGGCTTATGATGGAGCGGCGGCGGGTTGCCAGGGGTTTTTACTCCAGCTGGAACTATACCTGGCCACCGTCAGACCCATTCCCTCGGGAGCGGAGAGGGTGAATGTCCTCATCTCCTGCCTCACGGGTCGTGCTCTGGAGTGGGCGAACGCAGTCTGGAATGGCCCAGACTCAGCGCGGGAGCACTACCCAGAGTTTTCCCGCCGCTTCCGTGCCGTGTTTGATCACCTTCCAGAAGGCCGAGCGGTGGGAGAACGACTATTTCATCTCAGGCAGGAGAGGAGGAGCGCCCAGGATTACGCGCTGGAGTTCCGGACCTTGGCAGCAGGATCTGGGTGGAACGACAGGGCCCTTATTGACCACTACAGGTGTAGTCTCCGGGAGGACGTCCGCAGGGAGTTAGCGTGTCGGGACACCGCTCTTTCCCTGGATGAGCTGATTGACATGTCCATTCGACTGGACAATCTGCTGGCTGCCTGCGGGCGTTCGGAGAGGGTCCTGTGCTTTCCAACACCCAGCCCCTCCGCTCCCATTCCGATGGAGTTGGGAGGGGCTGTGCCGAGGGGTACCGGAGGAGGAGGCCTTCAATGCACCAACTGTGGTCGGAGAGGACACACAGCCGATCGGTGCTGGGGGGGTCCGTCTGGGAGTAGAGATGGCAGGCGAAACGCTTCTCGATCACCCCAGGTGAGTCAGCATCAAACTCACCCAGAACCCCCTGTTGGCCACTTGTTTGTCTTAACCTTTTTCCTTCACTTTTTTCCCTCTTCCTAGCATAGGGCGCTAGTCGATTCAGGCGCAGCTGGGAACTTTATGGATCGCGGACTCGCCCTTAAGTTAGGGGTTCCGCTGGTACCGATAGATTCTCCTTTTCCCGTGCACTCCCTAGATAGCCGGCCAGTAGGGTCAGGGATGGTCAGGGAGACCACGGTTCCACTGGACATGGTGACGCAGGGGAATATGAGGGAGCGTATCAGTCTTTTTATTATTGATTCACCTACGTTTCCAGTGGTGCTGGGGTTTCCCTGGCTGGCCCGGCACAATCCTAAAATTTAGTGGAGACAGGGGGTTCTCCAGGGGTGGTCAGAGGAGTGTTCTGGAAGGTGTTTGGGAGTTTACATCGGTGCCACGTCGGTGGAGAGTCCAGACCAGGGTTCCACGGTGTGCATTCCCCCCGAGTTTGGCAATCGCTTTCAGTAAAGTGAATGCGACTAAATTGCCACCTTATTGAACGGGAAGGGATTGTACGATAGATCTCCAGGTAAGCGCTGTGCTTCCCAAGAGTCACGTGTACCCGTTGTCCCAGGAGGAGACGTTGGCGATGGAGACATATGTCACGGAGTCGCTGGGACAGGGGAACATTCGGCCCTCCATCTCACCCATCTCCTCGAGTTTCTTTTTTGTAAGGAAAAAGGAGGGAGGTTTGCGTCAGTGTATTGATTATAGAGGTCTAAACGCCATCACAGTGGGGTATAGTTACCCTCTCCTCTTTATCCGGGGTTTTGGCCAGATAGCGGCTCCCCTTACCTCACTGCTGAAGGGGGGCCCGGTGCGGTTGCAGTGGTCAGCAGAGGCGGATGGAGCTTTCAACAAGTTGAAGACGCTGTTCACTGATGCGCCTGTGTTGGCGCATCCGGACCCCTCTCTAGCATTCATAGTGGAGGTGGACGCGTCCGAGGCTGGGGTGGGTGCCGTGCTATCACAGCGCTCGGGTGCGCCACCAAAACTCCGCCCCTGCGCTTTCTTCTCAAGGAAGCTCAGCCCAGCGGAGCGTAACTATGATGTGGGGGACCGGGAGTTGCTAGCGGTGGTTAGAGCTCCGAAGATGTGGAGACACTGGCTTGAGGGGGCTAAGCACCCCTTTCTCATCTGGACCGACCACCAGAATCTGGAGTATATTCGGGCAGCTAGGATACTTAACCCACGTCAGGCAAGGTGGGCCATATTCTTCACCCGGTTCCGGTTTACATAACGTAAAGGCTGACGCAGTGTCCCGCCTTTACGACACAGAGGATGGGTCCACCGAACCTAATCCCATCCTTCCCGCCTCAAAGCTGGTAGCACCAGTGGTATGGGTGGTGGACTCGGACATCGAGCGGGCGTTACGGGCGGAACCCGCGCCTCCTCAGTGTCCGGCGGGGCGTAAGTACGTGCCGCTTGGTGTTCGGGACAAACTGATTCGGTGGGCTCACGTCCTACCCTCCTCGGGTCACCCTGGGGTGACGAGGACATTGGGGAGCCTTCGGGGGAGGTATTGGTGGCCTACTTTGGCTAAGGACGTTAAGGGTTATGTCTCCTCCTGTTCGGTGTGCGCCCACAGTAAGGCACCTAGGCATCTTCCTAAAGGGAAGTTACAACCCCTCCCTGTTCCACAACGGCCATGGTCACATCTATCCGTAGATTTCCTGACCGATCTTCCGCCGTCTCAGGGGAACACCACGGTTCTAGTGATTGTGGATCGGTTCTCTAAGTCCTGCTGTCTCCTCCCATTGCCCGGTATCCCTACAACCCTACAGACTGCGGAGGCATTATTCACCCATGTCTTTCGGCACTACGGGGTGCCGGAGGACATCATGTCTGATCGGGGCCCCCAATTCACGTCCCGGGTATGGAGGGCTTTCATGGAACATTTGGGGGTCTCTGTCAGCCTGACCTCCGGTTATCACCCCGAGAGTAATGGGCAGGTGGAGAGAGTGAACCAGGAGGTGGGTAGGTTTCTGCGGTCGTATTGCCAGGATCGGCCAGCGGAGTGGGCACGATACATTCCCTGGGCTGAAATGGCCCAGAACTCACTACGCCACTCCTCTACTAACGTGTCCCCTTTTCAGTGTGTGTTGGGGTACCAGCCGGTCCTGGCACCATGGCATCCGAGCCAGACCGAAGCTCCTGCGGTGGAAGAATGGGTACAGCGCTCCAAGGAGACCTGGAGGGCCGTCCAGGAATCTCTACAACAAGCGAGTGGACGGCAGAAGAGGAGTGCTGACCCCCACCGCAGTGAGGCCCCCGTGTTTGTACCGGGGGACAGGGTCTGGCTCTCGACCCGAAACCTACCCCTCCGCTTGCCCTGCCGGAAGCTGGGTCCGCAGTGTGTAGGGCCCTTTAAAGTCCTAAGGAGAATAAACGAGGTGTGTTATCGATTACAACTCCCTTCCTATTATCGTATTAACCCCTCGTTTCATGTGTCTCTCCTCAGGCCGGTGGTAGCTGGTCCCCTGCAGGACAGTGAGGTGCCGGAAGTCCCCCCCCCCCCCCGGACATCAAGGGGTCCCCGGCGTATACGATATGGGCCATTCTGGACTCAAGACGCCGGGTGAGGGGCCTGCAGTACCTCGTGGACTGGGAGGGGTAAGGTCCGTAGGAGAGGTGCTGGGTACCGGTGGGGAACATCTTGGATCCATCCATGTGGAGGGATTTCCATCGCCTCCATCCGGATCGCCCTGCACCTCGTCCTCCGGGGCGACCTCGAGGCCGGTGTCAGCGCGCTGGGGGAGCCGCGCGTCAGAGGGGAGGTACTGTCACGAGTCCGACCGAGGGTGGCTTCCCTTCCCGGTCGGGTGGCGCTCGGCGGTCGTCGTCACCGGCCTATTAGCTGCCACTGATTGTCTTTCCTCCCTCCTTGTATGTTTATTGGTAGCACCTGTGTGTGAATGATTAGTTGGGCTTTATTAGACAGCCGGCCCACCTGTTTGTTGTGCGGGATTAATTATTGTGACCTTCGGCTCTGTAGTAGAGGAACATGTTTGTTCCTGGTCGTGTATTTCAGTTGTACATTTTTTCGTCCCCCGTGTTTGGGGCCGTTATTGTTGTGAGCACCCTGTGGTGCGTTTGTGCATTAAAGAGCACAGCATTGCACTCTCTGTCTCCTGCGTCTGACTCCACACCCACGACACCCGGAGCGTTACAGGCATTCAACATGTACTCCACTGACACAAATGACTGATGATTGGTTGAAAGAAATTGACAATAAGAAGATTGTGGGAGCTGTACTGTTAGATTTCAGTGCCTCTCTCATCTTTTTAAGTGGGAGAACTTGCACAATTGGTGATACTTTTTTGTCCTACTGTAGATGGTTGTAAAGATGAGGAGAGGTCTAGCCATAATAAAGAGATGCTCTCCTTTTTTGACACCACACTCCAAAAAGCAAGTTCTGCAGGCTCTAGTTTTGTCTAATCTTGATTATTGTCCAGTCGTGTGGTCCAGTGCTGCAAGGGAAGACCTAGTTAAGCTGCAGCTGGCCAGAACAGAGCAGCACGTTTTGCTCTTCATCGTAATCAGAGGGCTGATATACATACTATGCATGCCAGTCTCTCTTGGCTGAGAGTTGAGGACAGACTGACTGCATCACTTCTTATTTTCATAAGAAACATTCATGTGTTGAAAATCCAAAATTGTTTGCATCGTCAACTTGCACACAACTCTGACACACACAGTTATCCCACCAGACATGCCATTATTATTATTGATGTCCTTTAGTATCAAATCAAATCACTTTTATTAGTCATATGCGACGAATACAACAGGTGTAGACTGTTGGTTACTTACAAGCCCTTAACCAACAAGGCTTTAAGAAGTTAAGAAAAAAAGTGTTAAGTAAAAAATTGAAAATAAAAGTAACATAACTAAACAGACAAAAGGTTTGATAGATTTCAAACGCACTGCAGGACTGTCTGTAATTGGTCTCTGTTGCCTTCACAGCGGCGCAATTAAGTATTCAGATCTTCCGCAGATCCCCCGAATGTCAAATCAGGAAGCAGTACACACACCAGGAAATGCATCATCAAGAAGAGAGAAACCGTGCTCTGAGGTAAATAGCCCAGGTGCCAGTGTTGGTTACAAACCCGTATTTATAAAGCATCTCAGAGTAGGAGTGCTGATCTAGAATCAGGTCCCCCCCCCCCCCGTCCATGTTATCTTATTCATTGGAATCTAAACTTATCCTAGATCAGAGACGCTGAGATGATTGCCCTTTAGTAAATAGGTGTCAGTGTCGGTTACCACGGTTACAAGCCAGGTCTGACACACTCTAACACTTTGAGGCCCACGGTCAGAATCACTCGCTATTACATTATCACATCACTGAGATCCACGTCATGTAGCCTATTGATGAAGGCAGTTCCTCAAGGTGAAGAGTTAATCCTTGCCAGCGTCTTTAGACTTTTGAGATATCAAGCACTCACATTTTCTTTACTCTGGCCAGACGTAGACGAAAGCCTGGACCTGTCAACTTGTGTCGACAGGAAGTGTTTCAACTTCGAGGGACGCTTCAACTGCTTGTGTGACCAAGTATTCACGCTCAGTTTAGATAGACGACTCTTGCAAAGGTAATATACTCATTCTATGCCCTGCTGCCTGTCTGTTTACAATGTCTACAAGGACACAAAATAAATTATTTGAAATAGTAACTGCTCAGGCAAAAATAACCATTGTTTACATTGATATTGGTTGTCAGAAGTATACCCACACAGGCTAACCTATCAACCGCACACCTAAAATGCAGGTCTATATTTTGGTCATTCCAACATCAACCAGTCATATAATGATAATCATTGCATACTTCCCAAACTTAAGGAAAGTCAAACAATTGACATGACATTGTTCACGAGAAATTAATCTCACCTTTGACTATATCTCTCAGAGGACAATAATCACTTCTCACTGGTTGCGTTCCAAATGGCACCCTATTCCCTATATAGTGCGCTACCTTTGACCAGAGCCCTATGTACACTACATAGAGAACAGGGTTTAAATTCGGATGTAAACACTGTGTTTCTCTACAGCGCCACTAATTTATGTCACATTGTACCTCGTCTTTTTGGCTGGACATAGTCATTAACCGTACAGAAAAGCCACATGATATCACATGAAATTTCACATGTGAAAATGTATGTTTTTGGAACACCTCACAT
This sequence comes from Oncorhynchus nerka, assembly GCF_034236695.1. Taxonomy (NCBI): domain Eukaryota; kingdom Metazoa; phylum Chordata; class Actinopteri; order Salmoniformes; family Salmonidae; genus Oncorhynchus; species Oncorhynchus nerka. The sequence continues at coordinate 28,637,069 of NC_088397.1, forward strand.
GTATTCACATGTGAAATCCCTGTATTTCTTCTGTCAGGGTATGATCATCGGTGCCATTGTGTTGTCGACTGAAGTCGTCTCACACAGATCTCTCTCAATGCTACTCTGAAGGGAATTAAACGTGATGGTGTCTGTTTTGCTGAATCAATGTGGAATCAGAACATGCCGCCCTGTAACGGACCTGAGCGCTTTGAGGTGACTTCAATCACAAAGGGGAATCCCTAGGATGGATAATATGACTGTGCATTATGTCTGTAAACAGAACTATCCCCACGTGGCTTTAGTTATTGTGCAAAACCTGTTTCATTCCTTAATAGAGACACGGGTAGTATAGTGGATTCTGCTACAGTATGTTGCTATTCAAGAATAGCCCCCGACTGTGTCCAAAATGGCCCCTATTCCCCCATGTAATGTACTACTTTTGACCAGGGCCCTTAGGGCTCTAGTCCGAAGTAGTGTCCTATAGGGAATAGGGTGTTAATTGAGACGCCACCCTATGAAAGACCAAGGTATGTGGTTTGTTTTGAAAATGCAGCCAAATCAATACAACTGTCACTGAAACAAAAACATCTCACAGAGGGATATGTCCAATGAGGACGTCAATATCCTTTATAAAGTTAGACTAAACCACTGCTTCGAAGGCTCACTTAAACACTGGTCAGAATTGTTATTGGTTTCAAGCAATGGGAGAAGTTACCGATTGTACATGTGGGCTGAATACATTCTCAACAAATTACAAAAATGTGAATAAAGACATATTGCATGAAACAGCATAAGATATTATTTCCCTGAGTAACAACCACCGTGGGGTGATGCGGATTGTTTTCAGAGATTGCTGTTGTCGGAATAGCACACTTGACATTATTGTTATCGCTTCTACGATGAGTCCCAATAGCTTGCCAGTCATTGCTGGTACACAGAGATGACGGCTCTTGTAATTGTGCCAAGGCAACATGGTGTACAATCTGACTCACGTCATTGAGAGTGAGTAGTGGGTATGTACTGTACTACAAATGCAGGGGAAAGCTGCTTAATTGAAAGTCTGCAGAGAGAGAGAGAGAGAGAGAGAGAGAGAGAGAGAGAGAGAGAGACCACTGCAGCTAACTGTACAGTACAAACAGTGGTTTCAGTCCACTGCTCTCCAAATACATTCCCTGTCTGCTTGATAGTCCACTTGATTTACGTGCCTGTCACGGATGACATGCACCGACCCCTGAGCACTCCAATCCAATATTCATATCTTTGTTGGGCACACCAGCGTACGTCATTGCATCTGTCCTGGCTATTTGCCTCTCCGTGAAGCGTTTGACTTCCCTCGCTCTCTTTTATCGTTCACAATAAATAAACAGCACACCGGCCGCACACCAATGTCCTGTTGGAAATAGATGTCCAAAAGCTTTGTTGAGAAATCACAATAGCCCATGGTTTTTTGGACACAATGTAATGTGTTGAAATTATGCCCCATGTGGTGTGCAGGAATTATAATATTATGGTTCTAATTAGAAACGATTAACAAAAGGCAAGGCTATGTTTATTGTGTAAGGGATCAAATAATAACCAACAATTTGATTAATATACACACTATACCGCATCAAATGAACATAATGGTCCCTCAGAAATGTGTTGGTCAGAGACTATTTACGATAAGTGTTGTGTATAGTGGACCAGCCATGTGTTAGATACATTTTTAACACTTTTTTTTTTTAAAGAATCTATTCAATTAGCTGATTCCCATGTATTTCATTCCCACTGTTTAATAACTGGAACTACAAAACCTCATCTGATATCCGTCTGCCGCATTACATCTACCATAGCTAAATGTATCAGTCTGGCAACACGAGTTCCCTTATTTACACTTCAGTAATTAGACATTGCAGAGTCAGATCTTCATTGCTGCATCTTTTATCAGAGAGATGAATTGTCTTGTCATAAGTGGATCATTTCATTGGCTAAGGGGGCCTAAATAAAAGAAAGAGAAAATGGAAGAGAGAAAGAGATGAACTGAAAAAAACTCTATTTAACTATTGAACAAACGGCATGACACTTACAAAGTGTTTAAACCACTAGATTTAATGGATTACTTTTAAAAAAGCATAGGGGGATTTGTAAATATGATAAATGGCTAATGCCTAGAGTAAATGGAACTTGTGTTAGCTAGATTACATGATAATGGGAGTGTATTTTTTTTCCACCCTAAATATAATCTATTCTATAGTATAATTGCCTTGCCGGCCGCCAGGGCACAAAAGCTTAACACACTAACATGGAATTACACACATCGCCACTGCTGTCTCCACAAGTAGAATTGAACAATGTGACCCCCCCCCCTTCCAGTGGGGCAGGACAACTGTATATTACAGTTTTTCTCAATTGCTAAAACACAATTTCTGAAACCTTGCTCCATTTCCTGAAAACATTAAACACAAAAGCTCATCTTCAAGCACTATTTAGATAACCTCTGACTCCTCTTGCAAAATGAAACATTCGCCTCAAAACAGTTTTACCTGTGTTCAAAATCCAACACTGCTGTCAAATCCTAAACAAAGTGATCAAAATGATATACACTCTCAAGCAGTCAGTAAACAATACACCAAAAAATAGAAAACACATTGTTCAAAACATACAATTCTCAGGGAGAAGTACATTTTTTATCTAAAAAAACATTATTTTGGAATGAAAACATGTTCTATCACATTAGCTCAAAATTGATAAGAAATTACTACTCTGCTTTGCTCTTTGCAATTTTGTTTTTTGTTCTTCCTCCTCCTTGTACCCCTATTTTTACAGTACTGTACCCTGCATCTCACAAACTTGTCCTTTGTCTCTGTGATACTGTAATTCTTGTTCTTTGTTGATATGAACCTGCAACCAGTCAAAATCTATTGAGCAGTCAGTACTGTTAATAAATGGAAAGCACAATGTTCAGGGCCGTACAATTTGTCCATTGTACAGTATACAGCCTACAATGCACTGTACTACAGTATCCATTCTCAGACTTTCTCCTTCCCACCTTCAACAACCTGTTTGCTCTCTGAACTGGCTTACATTGGTTGTGTCGCATCATTTGAAACAGGTTCAATCAATTTTGAGTGGTTGTGTTCAATCAATGACATACTGTATGTTCTCTATTTGTATTTGATTGTTGCCAGTTGTGTATGGATGACATGTGCATTAGTATGCAGAATGTGTTTTGAGAATGAGAATGTGTTTTAGAGTTTTGCTGAAAAGTCTAAGTGAGATCTGAAAACTGTGTTTTACCATGTGAAATGGTTTAAGGTATTGACAACAGACTGCATAATTAGCTAAATGAGTCCAGGCAACTGAGGACTTTGTTCAGCCAATGGGTTTTAGTGTTTTAGCGATTGAGAAAAACTGTAATAGAGTTTCAGAGGCATAGTAGAGGTGTGTGTGTGTGTTTGTAAATATGTGTGTATGTGTGTCCATGTGATTAAGGGTGGACGTAGACAGAGAGAGAGAGAGAGTGATTAATAGGACCATAAAATAAACTCAAGGGGAATGTTGAGTGGTGAAGGCTCTCCTTGAAAAATGGCATGAAAGATACATGAGGACAACAGCAACCCATCAACCCATCATCAATCACCAGACTAAGACTTGAACATACATTTACACAAAGCCAGGCCTCTCAAGCAATCCATGGATAAAGCCGATTCCTCTTGCATTCAAGGTGTTAGGATTTATGGCTCAGAAAGACAAGTCATCGGCAAGTTATGAAAATGCACCCTATTGCCTTTATAGTGCATTACTTTTGACCGGGGGCTGATAGGGCCCTGCTCAAAAGAAATGCATTATATAGGGAATAGGGTGCCATTTGGGATGCGTCCTTAGCCTACCACTCAGCAAAAGTTGTATTTATTGTGAGGAGATGGAAATGAACGTTCCAGGCCTCCACTCCCCCTCCCTCTGTCCATCTGCATACTGCCTGTCATTTGAAGCATGATGGTGAGTGCTGGACTGTACAGTATGTGGCCCCACAGGGCCTTTGCATGAGCATTATAACAATAATAATAATAATGGTCCTATCTAATTACCATCAACAATCCCAGTTCCCAGGCCTGTCTGGCCTACACTGGGCTATACGTCACTGTCAAGCATCCAGCCGCAGCAATTAACATGAACAGAGCTCTCGCTCTCTTTCTCGCTATCTCTGCTTTCCCTCTCTCTCTCTGCTCTCCCTCTGCTCTCTGTCTATCTCTCTCTCTCTGTCTCTACTCTCCGTCTCTCTCTCTCTGCTCTCCCTCTCTGCTCTCCGTCTATCTCTCTCTCTCTGTCTCTGCTCTCCTTCTCTCTCTCTCTGCTCTCACTCACTCACTCACTCACTCACTCACTCACTCACTCACTCACTCACTCACTCACTCACTCACTCACTCACTCACTCACTCACTCACTCACTCACTCACTCACTCTCTCTCTGCTCTCTTTTTCTCTTTCTCTCTTGCTTGAATGTTGCTGATGTCTGCGTATGTAGCACCGCATATTAAAGGTGTAGGGTACGAGTCTATTTTGAGAGAAGCATCAAAGCATGTGTATCGTGTGTGTCCTTTGCATGTAGTTCTGTGTGTGTGCGCCTGCCTGCTTGCCTATGTGCATGTGTGTGTGTGTGGGACACGTACAAACACACTTGACTTGCTGTGTGTGTGTGTGTGTGTGTGTGTGTGTGTGTGTGTGTGTGTGTGTGTGTGTGTGTGTGTGTGTGTGTGTGTGTGTGTGTGTGTGTGTGTGTGTGTGTGTGTGTGTGTGTGCCCATTTCATTTGCTCTGGGGAGCCTGTGCCCTTATTTAACATTCCGAGTAGAGGTTGAACATATCAGGGATCAAGGTAAGACCCAGATGCAGACTGTCGAAGTAACAATGTTTATTGTAGCAACAGGGGCAGGAAAACGACAGGTCAAGGCAGGCAGGGATCAAACATCCAGTGTAAGACAAAGGTACAGGACGGCAGGCGGACTTAGGGTCAGGGTCAGTAATCCAGAGGTGGTGCAAAGGTACAGGACGGCAGGCAGGCTCAGGGTCGGACCGAGAGGTCAGGCGGGCGGGTTACAGGGTCAGGACAGGCAAAGGTCGAAAACCAGGAGGACGAGGAAAGAGAGGCTGGGAAACGATAGGCGCTGACAGGAAAACCCACTGGTAAGCTTGAACAAACAAGACGACCTGGCAACAAACAGACAGAGGTCACAGGTATAAATACACAGGGGATAATTGGGAAGGTTGGTGAAACAGATCAGGGTGTGACAGTGCATGAGTGTTGGTCTCTCACCCTATACACTGGTCACTCTCCTAATAGTGAATTATATAGTAGCCTATTAACAAGAACAGATGCTACTGGTGAGAGGCCCAGAAAACACTTAGGGTATGTCCCAAAAGGCACACTATTTCATTTATAGTCCACTACTTCTGAACAAAAGTAGTGCACTATAAAGGAAATTAGGGTGCCATTTGGGACACCTCCTTACACACTCAAACCACTCCTTATGTGCTGTGTTTCTGAAGGTCACGGTTAATTAATTTGAACTGCAAGTTCAAAAGAAACTGATTAATGGCACCATTTCGATTCAGAAATAATGTCAGGATGTAAGCATTGTCCACTGCACTTCAACAGGTTTTCTACACAATGGTAAGACTTATACTCATGAGAACAGTCCATTGCCGTTATCTTATTAAGGCTTGAAGATGAGTGTAATTTTGAACAGTCGTCCTAACTAACAATGTACCATATGAACAGTTCCCTCTAAAACAAAGAGTAGAACACGGTGGGCTTAATGTGATAGTGCTACTGTAATGAATAACAGTGATGCTCCTGCATCTCCCCCGCACTGTGTTGTGTGGCTGATGTTTTCACTGATGTGCCACTTACCTCACTTCCACCCACGTTAAACAATTAGCATCTGCTTGTGCATTTTTAAATATATTTTGTACATTCTGATCCAGTGATATTTTTTCAGTGTGTAGAGAGCGCTTTGAACTGCTGCATGAAAAGGGATACACAGATAAAAGTTCTTACTAATATTATAAACAAAAGGCTTAGGTTTACAGGATAGTTTTAGCTCAATATATTACAGATCCTCAATTATCCACGTTAGGTGGATTACTGTATGTACATTTTTTTATATATACATTCCCAACAACATATTTATAGAAAGAAGAAAAAATTCACGAGGGAAACGTTCCTCTGTATTTCCTGTCATAGTGGCATCCCATGACCACCTGGTAAGAGATTAAATGACAGCAATACACTGCTATTGAGTTAGTATAGTCTAAGCAGACACCATTGAAAACCACAATATTTACAATGCTTTGAGCTGAGGTGGCACCACTATCTCTCTCTCTCTCTCTCTCTCTCTCTCTCTCTCTCTCTCTCTTTCTCTCTCTCTCTCTTTCCCATCTCTCTCTCTTTCTCTTTCCTCCCCTCTCTCTCTCCCCCCCCCCTCTCTTTCCCATTTCTTGCTCCCTCTTATTCTCTCATGGTTTCAGTCAGGAGAAGAGGAGGATGGCTGTAATCGATAAAAAAACATTTCTCCCCAGAGTCCTCTAGTAACTGACTTGGCTCTCTCTGTGCTGTCCAGACAGACATTCAATCTCGTTGGCACTTTACGAAAAGAACTCTCATGCTCTCCCTGCCTTCCTTTAGAAGCGCTGAATGTCAGGAGGCTTTATCACACGGGTGTGGGGGACCTCCAAGCGTTGTCCAGGATTCTTCCTGGCCCTCCCCTTCCCTTCAGCTAACTTCTAAGTGACATATCAGTGTGTGGTGCAAGGCGAGCCAGTGGCAAGAGGAGGTAATTTCGCACTGTGCTAGCTATCGACCTATACTGAACTTTAAACCAGCTCCACTTACACAGTGGGCAGGTTGTTTCATTTGAGGGACCAGGTCTTCTAAAGTGCTTCCCTATTCCCAAACTATTCTCTGTATTAGTTCCTCCCCACCGATGGAATAGCAAATAGCCTGCCAGTTGCCCTAGTTGTGCTCGCTCAATAGTCCAATTGCCTTCTAAAGTCTATTCTGGTTCTGCGGTCTCATCTTGAGGTGTGATGAAAAAGCCTATAGCCTGTATAGATATCCGTGAGCAATATATTATATCATCGCCCTCTGTTAGTTTGCAAAGTCATTTGAGACATACGCAACTAGCTGATGATAACTGTTGGGATATGTATCTAGTCAATGTATCATATGAATGTTTTGATTTCGATACAAGATCGCCTTTATACAGTACACACAACAACAAAAAAACACTTCCTAGACTCGAAGCTCGGTTTTGAAGCACAGGCAATTCCACAACAAAAACAAAAACATAAAAATCCCTCTTAAGATAAAAAGTCATTACAATCGACCATGGTGGTTCTTCAATCACTTATAGGCAACGCTCCAAGCCCCCGACACTACGCATTTCCAATGTATTTAACATGCACGCAAGCACATGAATATGATCATCCAGCTAGCTCTCCGATGGTGACTGGGTGAGTTAAACATTACCATGAGCAGATCACAGGGAAAGCATATCATAGAACATGCAGTATTACCAGCGCCAAGGAATTCTCAAACCCTCTCTCACGTTAACATTTCATGGAGGATCTCAAGATGAAATGTGACTAGCAAAGCCTTACTCACACCATTCTCAACAGGCAAGGGTATTAGAAATAGGCACCGTACATTAGAATTGGAATTTTCAAAACCTGGATGAATTTACAACTGCTATTTATACCAGTGATCTACCCACTAATTGATAACACCAAGCTCCTTATGTTAAATCAATGGACCTCTGTTCGGTACAGCTGTTAGCCTGACATTACGTCTAGCATTCAAACACGGTTTATTTTTCAGAATGGTACTTCGTTATCCTCGTCCTCCTTAACTTACAAGAACCTAATGAATCAGGGATCTAACAATCACAATTTGAGCCAATTGGGGATGTTTTCCCTTGAACTCTGTAGCAATATTAAAGCTTCATACCCACGTTTTCATGCAATATCACAGTTGTGTGCCATGGGCAGGTTGATACATTTGTATGAGGCATAGATGCGCGTAGAAGGAAACCAATTATTTTGATATGTTCTGTACAACCTCAGAGTACTGAGTGAGAACATCGTAGAATGTATTAGCTAGTGGGCCATCTATAAAGTGAGACAACACTGCTTACTGCAGATTTCTGTGCATGGGGGTGACTATGCATCCGTCAACAATGAAGCAGAAGCAACATTTAGCATCCATATTCTGGGCCCTGGGCCATGTAACACATGGCCACATCCCGAATGGCACCCTATTCCCTATATAGTGCACTACTTTTGACCAGGGCCATATGGGCTTTGGTCAGAAGTAGTGCCATATGTAGGGAATAGGGTGCCAGTTGGGGGCACAACCCCGGAGAATGGATAAATAATCCCTCCTCGGACTTTGGAGAGGTTTGTATTTACAGTCGGGGTGGACAGCTAATACAGGAATGTATACCACAGACCATCAGTGGAGGGCAGTCCAGCAGTGCCTAATTCAATGTCATCGCACTGCACACAATGTTGTGTGTGAGTGTGTGTGTATGTGTGCGTGCGTATGCATGTGTGTGTGTTACAAACAAATTGGCTAAAGGAGGAAAGGAAGAAAGGAAGAAAGGAAGGAAGGAAGAAGTTCTGATGTGTGTCGGTGCCATCTAGAGTACGTCCATTGGTCTGGCAGGCAGGCAGGCTCAATCTTTTGGCTCTTGCCGAGACGGCTGTAGAAATCTGGCCCAGATTTCAAGCCAAACAGGGAGCACCATTTCACTCTCCATTCCAAAGTTGCCGCAATGCATATTTCATGAGCCATCTGAATTAAGAGGCAATGATTAGATATTTGATGACAGATCATCTGAGCCAAGAACATTGCATAGCTGAATGATGTAGTACATGAAGGACTCTTCTCCCTAGGGTTTCCCTTCCGCTGCAAGATCTGTAGATACAGAATAAATTAAGTTCTGTCAATAATACAGGAATCTCTAGGAATCTCAGTTGCATTTATAGTTGCCATAAGTTTGATCTATATGGCCATGGACACAGAACCAATGGTGTCCTTCTACGCAACGTCTGTCGTAGGTGGAAGAAGGTGAAGAGGACCAAGGTGCAGCGTGGTACGTGTTCATGGTAAACTTAATAAAGAAACTGAACTTCTTCTACACCTGCTTCTACACCTGCATTGCTTGCTGTTTGGGGTTTTAGGCTGGGTTTCTGTACAGCACTTTGAGATATCAGCTGATGTACGAAGGGCTATATAAATCAATTTGATTTGATTTGATTTGAACACTAGAACAAAAAAACAACAAAGCGGAAACAAACGAAACAGTTCTGTCTGGTGCAGACACACAAAGACAGAAAACAACTACCCACACCCATAGTGGGAAAACAGGCTGCCTAAGTATGGTTCTCAATCAGAGACAACGATAACCAGCTGCCTCTGATTGGGAACCATACCAGGCCTAAACATAGAAACACAACACCTAGACATACAACATAGAATACCCACCCCCGTCACACCCTGACCAAACGAAAAATAGAAACATACAAAGCAATCTACGGTCAGGGCATGACAACGGACAGGCTGAAGGATCTGCTCTTCATTCAGGAGAGGATGGAAATACCAGGGAATGAGGATTGCAGTTGCACAGCTCCTTCTCAGAAAGGCAGAGGGAAAGCAGTATCCAAAAACAAGTGTATAATCCACAGCCTACAGAAGACAGTCTTGACTTTAGTTCTACTTATTCTTTGCCTTTTCGTTTTAAATTTTTTTTTTTATACTAAATCTGACCAAAAGGAGCGCCAATCAATGATTAAATATAACACTATGGTCTTTGTCTTGCTCAATATATGACTTCCTTGGATACATACTATTTTGTACCTTATCTGATGCAAGACACATCCTTTGTTGTATCAGTGGCAAAACTAGAGATGATATATTTCCCAATAGAAATAGTCTACACCTGATAGTTTGGTTACTGCCAGTACCGTCGGCCGCAAGGTCAACACAAATAACAGAACAGGAACGGTGGACCAATTAGAAGAAAGTGCAAGTCATCTTTTCTGACGTCTAAAGTAATACAACAGAATGAGAACTAAATGAACCAGACACTTCGTATTAGCCAAATCAGTCTAGTAATAATGATTTATTTACCAGATTATAAATGCAGCCGATCGTTATGTGACTGGACACGGTATCGTCCCAGACACGATCGATACCATTATATAATATCAATTTGAAAAAGAGAGTGGGAAGGAGAGAGGGAGAAGCAAGAGAGAGAGAGAAAGGCTATGTCCCTTTCCTTGTCCTTCCTCTACTTTGCTCTTGTCCTTCAGTAGGAAGCCCGTCTGACATACTGTAGGTGCAACTGAAACACAGTCGGGCACACAGGTCCACCAAGGCCTCGCTAGCTTGTGATTGCCAAGATAGCACAGCATCCTATTCCTCCACAAATCTTCTCCTACTCCAACCCTCATCCCCATCCTCCCTGCCACTCCTCCTCCTCCCCCACACCATACTCCCCATGGTTTTGAACAGATTTTTACGCCTAAGATCTTGAGAGACAATTTTTTTTTTTTTATCTATGGACGTGCAGGCTTTTGTTTCTGTTGGTTATGCTTTCAGCACTAATTTATCACAGGAAGTATCGTAATGATAGTCTCTGTCATGTCATTACAACGTGTCAGCCACTATTTTCCTCATCACGCCGCAGCCCACGTGGAAAACACCCCATAATAGCCCACTTAGCATACGAGATGAGTTTGCTCTCCAAAGGTAAGGTAACTTCACATTTAACGTATGTCATTCAACCACAACACTTACAATCTTGAGTTGTGGTGGACATGCTTCCAATACTGCAGTTGCACTGTTTTGAGGAGAAGTGAGTGGATTTGGTCTGAAACACTACATTGTTATGTATTGCTGATATTGACCGGTGGTGCCTGGCTGTGTTTGTGTTTTACCACACAGTGACATGAGATGGTCTGGCTGTCAGGCCTGCTTTGGCTGCACTATTCCACATTCTATTTACAGCAGTGAATGCAATCTGTCTGCCACATCATCCGGGTAAAAAACACGCTGTCAACTTTACACAATGCTGCTGCTGCATTGTGTGTGTGTATGTGTATGTGTATGTGTATGTGTGTGTGTGTGTGTGTGTGTGTGTGTGTGTGTGTGTGTGTGTGTGTGTGTGTGTGTGTGTGTGTGTGTGTGTGTGTGTGTGTGTGTGTGTGTGTTTAGGTGGAGTGCGGCTTCAGCAGGGAGAAAGCATATACAGTATATTATACGACAGGTCTCTCCTGAGCCGTCAATGGCAATATTGATCATCTGAATTCATTTCCTGTTTGCCTGAACGTCAGGAGGACTTAAGTGAAGGCTCGCTGCCTGCCGGAGAGTTTCTCACCAACGCATGCCGACGTCAAAAAAGATAAACCTAATGCAGTGGCACTTTGGAGAAAATGTGTGTACATAAGATTCATTGATTTACCCTTGTGGAAACACAATTGAATGTCGAAATCCATAGAAGCACAGATGGTATGTTTATTGGGTGCGAACAAACACACACATCCTACTATATGCCAAGACAGGTTGAGTTCAAAATACATGTCCTGGGTGATGTCCACTGAAGGCAGCCACTGTGGAAACGGTAGAAAGTTAAAAGTTGTCTGAACTGACAGCTTTGGCTTCTGTACCAACTCTCTGAGGTGTAACACAGTAACACACACCCTTTCTGACTTTCAAACTCTTTAGTGTAACACCTCGACAGTCAGAGGAGTTTTCCCCACCATGACTCAGAGAGACACACACTGTGTGTGTGTGTGTGTGTGCGTGTGTGAGTGCGTGCGTGCAGGGTTTCAAAGCTAGCTGTAATTTACCAAAGTTACTTTCACTTTCAGTAATTTTGGTAATTAACATGTAATGAGTATTGTAATCTATGGTAACTTTGGTAAAGTATACTTGAATTTAAAAAATGCATACATATACATTTATTCATTTGTTATATTTAAAATAGCCTAATTAATATTTTAAAAAGCATCTAATGGCATTATATTGAAGGGACTCTGCAACTCCTCCAACTATTGAACCTTTTACAACTGCCACCAGTTTGGTGTCAAAACATGAACAAGAAAGACATATTGGCATAGACAAATAAATAAAAGTGTGTAAAAAAATATATATATAAAGGATATGTCATGCTGAAACCTTCATATTAAACCCCAATGGTATGCATTAAATTGATGGTTTATATATAGAATAATGTTCTACAGCTTTTTATCATATTATTTTATTATTGTCTATATTGTCACATGTGATAGGCCACACAGAGGGCCAGAGATAATTACAGACACCTGTGATAATCTGAAGTTCCAAAAACTGTCATTACTGCCATCTTATAAAATTCCTCCCAAAAACTTGAAAGCTACCAACATTCTGGTAGTTTACTGGTAAACTTGAAACATTTCCAGTAATACATCCTCCCTTTGCAATGTATGTGTGTGTGTGCGTGTGTGCGTGCATGCGTGTGTGTATCCTGTGTACTGAAGTGTCAGACAGACTGTCATTATTGTGAGTGCTAGCCAGGACTCTAGGATGCGGGGGCAGTGTGAGGGAGTGTCATCCTGAATTTGAACTGGGCTCAATTTAAATGGATTTGTGAGTATTCACTGAGTGCAAGTGTAGGTTACAGGGAATGGCCTTCAAAATAGGATAGGTGCATGTGATGTCAGATGTAGTAAAACAAGGCATGTCCTACGTGTGAGGGTTAAAAGACCACGTTTGCATCCCAAATGGCCCCCTACTTCCTATATAGTACACTTATTTTGACCAGAGCCCTATGGGGGGATAGGCTGAAATTTGGCATGCACATCCTGAGTGTGTCGTAAAAGGTGCAGTTAGACCAGTGATATGATTAGTTGGAAGCCTACAGGTTAATAATACCCTTCTTCACTGATCTGTCTTAGGGCCTGCCATTAACGCCGTGTAAATATATTTCACTGGTCTCATACACAAAAAAGACAGTGAAGAGAGAAGGTTCGCTGACTGTTTCAATCACAGTAATTAAGGTGAGGCATTCCACTGACTATTTGCATAAATGAACTCTTCTTCGATCATCGTTCACAGGATTTGTCCGTGGGGGGGAGGGGGGGAGGGGGGGGGGGGGAAAAAACTTCCTCTGCAGCATTTTTTGACAAGCCCCGAAATCAAAGACACAGCAGCGATTTACAAAAATCTATAATACTTTAAAGGCTTCTTGCCACTGGTTGTATCCCAAATGGCAACCTTTTCCCTATATATAGTGCCCCACTTTTGACCAGACCCCTATCTGCCCTGGCCAAAAGTAGCGCACTACAAAGGGAATAGTGTGTCATTTGGTGCACTCTGATTCCTAATGGCAGTGTTACCCTATCCCACTCAATAATGTGTGCATACAAATGTGCGGTGGTGTGTGAGATCGTTTGGGTCTAATGAGACTGGAACATACAGTAATTAAAAGGACCAAAGGTAGGATCTGATGGGTAAATATCATGGCCTCGGGTCAGGTAAAAACCACACAAATCATTAATAATGATAAGGCACATTTAGACAGCTCTGTCAGATCAGTCTCATAATATACTAGAATGTAACAGACGTTGTGGGGTTAAACAATGATTACTGTAACTACCAGCAAAGTCCATCTTTCTTGCTGTCTTCTTGCTAGCAGTGTTATTCTCAGTATAGTGGAACATGGCGTGCATCTTGTGTTGCGAGTGGGGGTTGGTCGCAAATGGCTACCTCCTTCCACGACCGGTGCCAGAGTTTAGAGAGAGAAGACCCGTCCCCCGATCAAAGCTGAAGCTTTATCTCTGATCCCAGATCTGGGCTCAACACTTCTCCCAAACCCTCTGTCAATGAGATCGGGATCTTAAACGCTCTCTGAGTGTTCTCCTTTTATCTGGAACAGCCACTTAATATGCCTCATTACTCCAGCAGTCTGGCGTGAAGAAAAAGAGAAATGGATTGGAAGGAACCGACCCTTCCGGAATTTCTTTCGAAACCATCTTGCCTTTTGTTTTCAATGATTAAACAAGTCAACTATGGTATCAGGGTCAGAGATATGTGGTGTATCATGACTGCAAGATGAGCTTGGTGGTGGGCTAGAAGAGGCCCTGCAACCGTAGTCTGGTGGTACCTTGCTGCGGTAGCCTAGACATAGAAAAAAAAAACAGCTTGACTCGCGGAAGTGGTAGGCTGGAGGAGGACGACGTACTGGTGGTGGCAAAGGAGGCGGGGAGAAGCCGTATAAAGAAATAACTTACACGTCTGTTCCAAATGTATTCCAATGTTTTCTTTGTGAGCGAGCTCCCTCCCGGAGGACTCTCTCACCTTGGCGTGTCCCAGGGGGGGTGTTGGAGATGGAGGGGAGCATCACTTCGACAGGTGCAAAAGCTTGTTTCACACCACGGTGCACACCTAATAGGCATACTGGAGTTGGGTGTGTGTGCTATGCTGGACCTGAACTGATGGCAGGCAAAATGTAGTACAGTCCCCATCCCCCATTCCACTCCACGGCTGAACAACAGATGGTGCGGTATGGCCTATGGGAACCTGCAATTCGCCGTTCATCAGAGGATGCAGGGCAGAGCAGGCAGGCAGGCCAGCCCGTCCTTTAAAAAACCTAGATTGAAGCTTTTAAACTATAATAAGCTGCAAAATAAAAAAATATAGGCGACATCAAGGACTGCAACTGTTGTCGTTTGGCATTCAAAGAAACTAATTTGTTAGATCATAAATAAATAATTCATTGTCCTCTACGAGAGCTTCTAAATTGCTACTGTCTATCTCCTAGCATTATTTAAACAAACCCTTGCAACTAGGAGTAGGACAGTAAAAGATGTATACAATATTGCCTAAAATGGAGCATTAAAATGGAGCGTTTGCTTCCTAAGTTAGCAAAGGAAAAAAAGCCATACCTGATGCCCCTAGGCCTGTGTTTGCTGGAGCATAGATATTTTCTGCATACAAACTAAAATAATAAAATGGACTGCTGAACCAATGCATGACCTTGAGTCTGAGCCCTGGCACCTAGCTGCTTGCCTTTGAGTGAGAAACCCATTCAAATGTAGCTGTCTTCTGAAAAACAAAAATGTTGTTTCAAGGTGCTAATGCATCACTAGACAGGTGTTAGGGTGGCTCCCCGAGGTCAAATCTACAATGCTAATGTCTTCAAAAACAACAAGCTGGTCTTGTGGGTCCTTTTTGGAGGCTGCGGCCTGTTTAACCCATGTTGTTTCCAAAAGAACCCAGCAGAGGTGTGGTCGGTAATAGCCGCAATCAATAATTGAAGGTACATCTCCCTCTGTGTGAGCACCAGGCTCTGGCACACCAGCACAGAGGCAGACAACAGGATTACTGACTGCGTCGCAAGACTTGTTTTCCATCTGCTGCAGCGAAGAAGGAGAGTAGTGCAGAGAAAACAAGGGAGACGTATGCTGTCATGGCCGTGCCGTATTTGGCATGTACTGTACATAGCTGATGTATCACTTGTGACTGGAGCACCCTAGTTTTGATGACGAGGGACCTCTTGTAATTAATCTCGGTTACAGGAGATGCGCTCGGATAAGAAGTGATGAGTTAACTGTTCGCAAACATCAGGCTTTATGTAGTGAAGATGAAACGGAGCCATCACAGGTCACTGGACCGGGGAGAGAGAGAGATTAACTGTAATTTAACAGCACTATGTCTCTATGACGAGTTGTCAAAATGAAGTGAACTTGTGAATTGTAAACAAATGTTTCAAATGGTACTATTTCAATGGTTGTCTGTACGGCTCTGCTAACGATATAGCTGACTTAAGGCACCTAGATAACTGACAAGGGCTCAACCCAACATACTGTAGACCTTGTCCTTGGTAAACTGAAAGAACAATGATTGGTTAATAGAAGAGCATGTAAACGCTTAGAACCTTTTTTCTCTCTCTAGAACCAAAAAGGGTTCATCGGCTGTCCCCATAGGAGAACCCTTTGAACAACCCCTTTCGAGTTCCATGTAGAACCCTTTCCACAGAGGACTCTACATTGGGACCCAAAAGAGTTCTACCTGGAACCAATAAGGCTTCATCGGCTGTCCCCATAGGAGAACCCTATGGGGACACCCGCAGGAACCTTTTGGAACCCTTTTATCTAAGAGTGTAGAACAACATGTGTTTTTGAAATGTCTCTCCAAAGATGAGGGATTCTGCCTGCACTTGTCATCGGTTTGCCTGTGTTGCCGTGACTACAAGAGTATGTAGTCCAAACATGGCAGGCTTATGTAAAAGAGGATAGATTGAGGCTGTAAAAGCTGGACACACACATTGTCACACATGCACACACACACACACACACACACACACACCCAAAGACTCTTCAGACACACAGACACACACACACTTTTCTGCCCCCCTCAAGGTCATCCTCAGCTATAGCTTTACAACTCATAAAAACAGAACACGTGAACTCGGTTGCATCAGCAGCAGAGCTCTGATAATCACGGCCCTGGGTATTCTCTTATATTCTGACTGGCTGTCCACCATCCATTTACACACCATCTGTAGTCTATACGCATCCGAAAGCTCACTCTACTCGAAAGACCTTTCTGAATGTCTGTGCTTCTTTTGCCAGTCAGTGACAGGTGGGCGTGGCTTTCCGCGACACTAATGGGTTGTGATGTTCTAAAAATGATCTAGGGCTTGTATGAGTCACTCTCAGAGAAGGGGAACGAAGAAGAAGAAAAATAACCTCATTTATATGGAACGCATAAACGAACGAAAATGAGAGAGAGGACTAACATCAACATTTGTTTTGACATTTTAGTTCTTCTGCAGATGCTCTTATGCAGAGCGACATACAGTAGTGAGTGTTGAAAAAACATTTTCATTTGGTACTGGTCCCCCGTGGGAATCGCTCCCACAACCCTGGTGTTGCATTTGCCGTCCTCCACCAACTGAGCCACACGGGACAAATGAACATCCCGACTCCTCTCCCCCCTCTCTGTAACAGCTGTAGTGAGAGGACGAGCTGACATCCTCCATCTCCGACCTCTAATTCCCTCTTTTCTATAGCAGTCATTTATCCACCAAGTCAGTCAGCCATCATGCAGTATTGAACTGTCATTTGGAAAATACAAGTTGAGAGAGCATTGTCTTGTTTAGTATTTTTATAGTCAAATTAGATGATATCCACTAGTAGCCTATATAACCGCTGTTTTACACATAAATAGATGTTAATATGCACCCAATCTTTTGTTTTTCAATGAAGATGAGATTACATCCAAAAGTATAGTGGAACCTACTCTCTCTCACGGTGACGTGCAACAAGCAAGGCCTTCTAATTAGTTACTCTACGTCAGGTATTCCCAAACTGGGGGTTGACGTCGGCGGTACGCCAAATACAAATGTGATACACATTTTCAAACAGTCCATTTAGATTTTATTTTTTTTGTTCTTTTTTTGTTGTTGAATTTTACCCCTTTTTCTCCCCAATTTCGTGGTATCCAATTGTTTAGTAGCTACTATCTTGTCTAATCGCTACAACTCCTGTACGGGCTCGGGAGAGACGAAGGTTGAGAGTCATGCGTCCTCCGATACACAACCCAACCAAGCCACACTGCTTCTTAACACAGCGACATCTAACCCGGAAGCCAGCCGCGCACCTGGCAACCTTGGTTAGCGCGCACTGCGCCCGGCCCGCCACAGGAGTCGCAGGTGCGCGATGAGACAAGGATTTCCCTACCGGCCAAACCCTCCCTAACCCGGATGACTCTAGGCCAATTGTGCGTCGCCCCACGGACCTCCTGGTCGCGGCCGGTTACAACAGAGCCTGGGCACGAACCCAGAGTCTCTGGTGGCACAGCTGGCGCTGCAGTACAACGCCCTTAACCACTGCGCCACCCGGGAGGCTCCTCATTTAGATTTTCCAACTGGGCTATACATTTGGCTGAGGTTTTTTTCTTGCCCAAGTAGCCTCATTTCACTGCCCAAAAACAAATTAAACCATCTAGTGTTCAGCGAAATAACAACACAATGTCAAATACGGGTAGCCTAGTCAAATAATTAGCGTCCAATCACATTAACCGTTACTGTCTTGCGGGAATAACACTAACAGGTTCGTATGTAGCCAAACGTAGCTGCTGCTCCTGTTGGTATCTGTACTGATGGCGCAAAAGCCATGACAGGGAGACATAGTGGAGTGGTAACACACGTGCAAGCAGTTGCTCCCGACGCCACTTGGGTACACTGCAGCATCCACCGAGAGGCTCTTGCTGCCAAGGGAATGCCTGACATCTTGAAAGACGTTTTGGACACTACAGTGAAAATGGTTCACTTTGTTAAAGCAAGGCCCTCTCGTGTATTTTCTGCACTATGCAATGATATGGGCAGCGACCATGTAACGCTTTTATAACATATAGAAGAAGTGCACTGGTTAAAAGGGGAAAAGTATTGTCACATTTTTTTGAATTGAGAGACGAGCTTAAAGTTTTCTTTACTGATCATAATTTTCACTTGTCTGACCACTTGCATGATGACGAGTTTCTCACACGACTGGCCTGTCTGGGTGATGTGTTTTCTCGCCTGAATGATCTGAATCTAGGATTACAGGGTCTCTGCGCAACTATATTCAATATGCGGGACAAAATTGAGGCTATGATTAAGAAGTTGGAGCTCTTCTCTGTCTGCATTAACAAGGACAACACACAGGTCTTTCCATCATTGTATGTTTTTTGTGTGCAAATAAACTCAAGCTTACGGACAATGTCAAATGTGATATAGCGAAGCACCTGAGTGAGTTGAGTGAGCAATTACGCAGGTACTTTCCCGAAAAGGATGACACAAACAACTGGATTCTTTATCCCTTTCATGCACTGACTCCAGTCCACTTACCGATATCTGAACAAGAGAGCCTCATTGAAATTGCAACAAGCGGTTCTGTGAAAATTTAATTTAATCAAATAGCTACTGCCAGATTTCTGGATTGGGCTGCACTCAGAGTGTAACGTTCATCTTCCTCCTCTTCTGAGGAGGAGTAGCAAGGATCGGAGGACGTGTTCATGATGAATTTATTAAACACAGAACACTAAAACAAAAATATCAAAGAGAATGACACGAAACGAAACAGTCCTGTCTGGTGACATGCACAAAGACAGAAAACAATCACCCACGAAAAACAGGTGGGAAAAGGCTACCAAAGTATGATTCTCAATCAGAGACAACTAACGACACCTGCCTCTGATTGACAACCATACCAGGCCAAACTCAAAACACAACATAGACAACCCACCCAACTCACGCCCCTGACCATACTAAAACAAAGACATAACAAAAGAACTAAGGTCAGAACGTGACAGTACCCCCCAAAGGTGCGGACTCCGGCCGCAAAACCTGAACCTCTAGGGGAGGGTCTGGGTGGGTGTCTGTCCACGGTGGTGTCTCTGGCGCGGGACGTGGACCCCGCTCCATCATAGTCTTTACCCGCTTCTTAACCCGCCTCCGTGGCGCCTTTTGAGCGGCGACCCTCGCCGCCGAACTCGGACTGGGGACCCTAGCAACGGGATGGGAGATTCCGGCAGCACCGGACAGGCAGGAGACTCTGGCAGCTCCGATGTGAAGGGCGACTCCGGGGGCCGGAGTGGGCTGCTGCGTGGAGGAGGCACCGCCCCGTGGAGGCGGCGCACTGGCTCAAGGAGCCTGCACAACCCTACCTGGCTGGATACTCCCGATTGCTGGAACAGACCGCACTGGGCTGTGCTGGCGAACCGGGGATCCCGTGTGTAGGGTTGGTGCCATGTACCCCGTCCCAAGGAGACACACTGGAGACCAGATGCACTGAGCAGGCTTCATGGCACCTGGCTCGATGCCCACTCTAGCCCGGCCGATACGAGGCACTGCGATATAACGCACCGGGCTATGCCTGCGCACGGCATAACGGCATAATGGCATAATATGCCTCACGGCATAACACGGTGCCTGCCCGGTCCACCTCTCTCCACGGTAAGCACTGGGAGTTGGCTCAGGTCTCCTACCTGACTTAGCCACACTCCCCGTGTGCCCACCCCCAAGACATTTTTGGGGCTGCCTCTCGGGCTTCCTTGACCGCCGTGCCAACTCCATTCTCCGGTATCCCTCCTCGCACTGTTCCAGAGAATCCCAGGGGGGCTCCGGCACTCTCCCTGGGTCGACCAACCACCTTTCTATCTCATCTATAACATCCCCTTTTCAGGACCCTCTCTTTTAAAGATAATTAGTAAAAAATCTACTTCACAGATCTTCAATTTTTGAAGGGTTTAAACACTGTTTCCCATGCTTGTTCAATGAACCATAAACAATTAATGATCATGCACCTGTGGAACGGTCATTAAGACACAAACAGCTTACAGACCATAAGGTCATAGTTATGAAAACTTAGGACACAAAAGAGGACTTTCTCTGAAAAACCAAAAGAAATAGGGTCCGTCCTCATCTGCGTGAACGTACCTTAGGCATGCTGCAAGGAGGCATGGGGACTGCAGATGTGGCCAGGGCAATAAATTGCAATAAATTGACAGACAGCTGATCATCCTCGCTGTGGCAAACTACGTGTAACAACACCTGCACAGGATCGGTCCATCCGAACATCACACCTGCTGGACAGGTACAGGATGACAACCACAACTGCCCGAGTTATACCAGGAACGCACAATCCCTCCATCAGTGCTCAGACTGTCCGCAATAGGCTGAGAGAGGCTGGACTGAGGGTTTGTAGGCCTGTTGTTAAACTGGTCCTCACCAGACATCACCGGCAACAACATCGCCTATGGGCACAAACCCACCATCGCTGCATCACTGACAAGTCACAGTGTTGTCTTACCAAGGGTGATTCGCATTTATCGTCGAAGGAATGAGAGTTACACCGAGGCCTGAACTCTGGAGCGGGATCGATTTGGAGGTGGAGGGTCCGTCATGGTCTGGGGCAGTGTGTCACAGCATCAGCGGACTGAGCTAGTTGTCATTTCAGGCAATCTCAACACTGTGCATTACAGGGAAGATATTCTCCTCCCTCATGTGGTACCCTTCCTACAGGCTCATCCTGACATGACCCTCTAGCATGACAATACCACCAGCCATACTGCTCATTCTGTGCGTGATTTCCTGCAAGACAGGAATGTAGGTGTTCTGCCATGGCCAGGGAAAAGCCCGGATCTCACGTCTGGCACCTGTTGGATCGGAGGGTGAGGGCTAGGGCCATTCCCCCCAAGAAATGTCCAGGAACTTGCAGGTGCCTTGGTGGAAGAGTGGGGTATCATCTCAAAGCAAGAACTGGCAAATCTGATGCTGTGCATGAGGAGGAGATGCACTGCAGTACTTAATGCAGGCTGGTGGCCACACCAGATACTGACTGTTACTTTTGATTTTGACCCCCCCCCCCCCCCCCTTTGTTCAGGGACACAATATTCCATTTCTGTTAGTCACATGTCTGTGGAACTTGTTCAGTTTATGTCTCAGTTGTTGAAAATTGTTATGTTCATACAAATATTTACACATGTTATGTTTTCTGCAAATAAACGCAGTTGACCGTGAGAGGACTTGTATTTTTTTGCTGAGTTTATGTATAAGTGGATTCTCGGCCCTCACTAGCATGAAAACTAAATACAAGCACAGACTGTGTGTGGAGAATTATCTAAGACTGAGACTCTCTCCAATACAATGCAACATTGCAGAGTTATGTGCATCCTTTCAAGCACACCCTTCTCATTAAGCTGTGGTGAGTTATTCACAATTTTCGATGAACAAATAATGTTTTATATGTAAGATGGTTAAATAAAGAGCAAAACTATAGATTATTATTATATCATTATTTGTACCCTGGTCCTATAAGAGCTCTTTGTCACTTCCCACGAGCCGGTTTGTGACAAAAACTCACACTCATTCTTATGTTTAATAAATGTATCGCATAGTGTGTGTGGCAGGCTTACAATGATGACAACAAAAAAAAACATTTGAGAGTTTTCTGACCCTGGTGCTAGAGGGGGTACACAGCTGGAGGTTGAATGTGTGAAGGGGTACGGGACTATAAAAAGTTTGAGAACCACTGCTCTACAGGAACACCTAAAAGAGATTTTAGAGAGACAGTCAATTCCCCCCATAGGGTCATTTTGGGAACACCACAGTAATCAATGCATTTACCTTAGGGCATGTAATCAGGTTGTGCTTGTGAAATACATGTTTTATTCTATTTTAAACCCCCTCTTGCCAACTGTAGTCTCCGGATGATTAGGACCAGAATAACTATGCTAATTGTTCAATAAGCGCACTTTGCTCCGCTTCAAAGCAGAAGATTTTTGCATAACATTTCCCTGCACTTTCAAAGCTATCGTTATGCCGAACAAATGGCCTCGACTATGGGGGCTGGTTTAAACGGCGCACTGAAGAGAGGGAAGGCGGTTGTGAGTTGTCCATGTAATTGCGTAATTAAAAACAGGGCTATCATAGAGTAGACCATTTGGTGATATATTTGTTGTGAAAGGCAATACTACATGCTTTCTAATGGATCTTAATTGGGTATTCGTGTCAAGTGTTTAAGCGCTGTCGCATGTTGTTTGTTTCATACAAAAGCTTCGCTTTTCCATGTAGTCAGGTACTTTCAATGTGTGTCACCAGACCAGTCCTTCAAACCTTTCCAGTGTGGCGGATTCCCTCAAAGAGGTAAAGGCCTTTCCTTTCCTACAAGATTGTTTGAACAGAGTCCCTAAACTCAGCTGTATGTGGTGGGCCTGGCATTTTCCTAAAAAAAAAAAAACGAATCCAAGATGGTCGCTTTAATTAAGGTTGAATCTATCGTTCCAGGATGACATGTCACATCAACTCCTCAAAAGTTCTGCTGGCCAAGTTTCAGTCAATCCAAACAGTCTTCTGTCACAGAGCACTACAACGTGCTCTCTCCGATCCCCAGAGTCTGACAGACAGACAGCTACATGAAGCAGCCCAGGAAGGAAGCAGGATTTGGGACTGACAGACACGGCTGAGGCCCTACCTAAGGAGCAGTAACCCCTCCGAGGGCCGAGTGGAGTGGCAGCCAGTCGGCAAGGTCATGATAGCAAAGGGGGACTGCGTGCCTCCCAGCACTGCATTAATCCATCCACAATGTCACCGCACTGCCTCACCGAGTCACTGCCACCTCGATCACCGCCACCGAGTCACTGCCACCTCGATCACCGCCACCGAGTCACTGCCACCTCGATCACCGCCACCGAGTCACTGCCACCTCGATCACCGCCACCGCTCCTGACATTTTTGGTGTGTGTGAAGCTCTGTTGTATCGCACATCTGTTGTACATTTGATCAATTATTTGTTTGGTTTATTACTGTATTATTTCAATGAATAGACTTGAATCCATTTGATTGAATATTTCTGTATATATATATATATATATATATATATGTCCACGTTGTCTTGACTTTACAGACTGTGGGAAGACAGGCTTGATCTTACGGCCGAACAAATCAGGTTTACTGAAGGTTATTTGGATGTAAAGAGAAATGTAACCTTATCCAGGATTGCTTCGATTTGGGATGTATCTTGCATTGTGTAATATGTATCTGGTACAACTTTACGGCGGTTGGTGCCAAAATCGTTTGCATTTCCTGGAACAAATCAGCAATGAATGTGGCATGTGAACCTGGACGTGGTGGATGTGGAATGTTGTGATAAAGAGAGCTGCATACTAGACAGGTTATTCCATGAAAGAGTGCCTTTTTTGCGTCCATTGATTTTTTTTAAAAAGTTGAAATTGTGCACCAATATTTAATTTCAACAGCCTGTTACATTAAATGAAGACAGCGGGTGTTCAAACTGTAGAACCCAGTTCCTACATTTGAATATAAAAATGGATTTCATCAAACAAAACTATGCTACCTTTTATCTCTGGACCCTCAGGATGACAAATCAGAGCAAGGTTACTGGATGTAAGTACATTATTTACCTTCAGAGGTGAAGGTATCAAACCGGTTTCCGTGTTAAAAGTGTTTTGTTGTTGTGCACTATCCTCAACCAATAGCATGGCATTTTTCAGTGTAATAGATACTGTAAATTGGACAGTGCAGTTAGATTAACAAGAATTTAAGCTTTCTGCCCATATAAGACATGTCTATGTCCTGGAAAGTTGGCTGTTACTTACAACGTCATTGTAGTCACATTAGCGCACGTTAGCAACAACCGTCCCGGTTAAGGGACACCGATCCTGTAGAGGTGAAGAACACCTGCTCTTTCCATGATATAGACTGACCATGCTATGATCCCTTATTGATGTCACTTGTTAAATCCACTTCAATCCTTGACACAATTGAGACATGGATTGTGTATGTGTGCCCTTCAGGAGGGTGAACGGGCAAGACAAAAGATTTAAGTGCCTCTGAACGGGGTATGGTAGGAGGTAACAGGCGCACAGGTTCGTGTCAAGAACTGCTGCTGGGTTACTCACACTCAACAGTTTCCTGTGTGTATCAAGAATGGTCCACCACCCAAAGGACATCCAGCCAACTTGACACAACTGTGGGAAGCATTGGAGTCAACATTGGCCAGCATCACTGTGGAACGCTTCAGGCACCTTGTAGAGTCAATGCCACGACAAATTGAGGCTGTTCTTTGAGCAAAAGGGTGGGGGGGTGCAACTAAATAGGAAGATGTTCTTTGTAGACTCTGTGTAGATCTGGCTATAAAGGTATGTAGAGCATCACTCTTACTTTGGTACATTAACACCCTCTTGCACACTCTATCTCTCAATTTCTCTCTCTCCAGCACCCTCTTTCTCTTTCTCTCTCTCTCGCTCTCTCTAGCTCCCACATCTCTCTCCATGTCTTGTTCTTTCTCCCTCTCTCCTCTCTCTCCATGTCTTGCTATTTCACTCCCACTCCTCTCTCCCTTTACTTCAATGTTTAATGTTAAATTTAAACCATCACTGCAAAGTAAAATCAACAGGGATGCTGTGTGGAGCAGAGACAGTTCCACAGTGCCCCCACATGGTTATCTGGGAAAGTGTCTCATTGATGGACGCAGTATTACAGAGCTTTCAAAGGCAACATCAGGCTGTTTATTAAAGCAGACAGAGCTCAGCTATATAGCCAAAGGTGTTTTGCTATGTTTAGCTAAAATACAGAGCCTCAGAAGATATTATGTAAACATTCCTTCATAACATACTCCATCCATTTCACAGAAAGCTAGCATATATATGTACTGTCAGTCAGGAACAGGGTTGGGTAAGTTACTTTCTAAATGTAATCATTTACAGTTACCTGTCCAAAATTGTAATCAATGATGTAACGTTTGGACTATCCAAAAGTAATCGGATTACTTTCCGTTACTTTCCTGTTACTTTCCTGTTAAGAGACATTAGAAGAAGACAAAAAGGATACATCAAACGCATTTGGTGTGTCATCATAGTGGTCTCTGACTTGTGGTCAGACTCGCTCAGGTGGAACAAACCTAAACTTGTGGCTTATTCAATGCTGAATTGAATGACATTGAGAAAACAGAAAGGTGTCGTGTTTTTTTTTGCAAACGTCCTTTCTGAATTTAAAAGTAATCCAAGAGGAAATCATCTAGTATCTGTATTCTGATTACAATATTTTAGCTGGTAACGTAACTGATTACAGTAACTGTTTTTTGTAATCGTATTACATGCAACTGATTACATGTAGTCAATTACTCCCCACCCCAAGAAACATCAGAGACAGACCGAGAGAAAGAGAGATGCTTTTCTTTGCCTTTGTCATGGTTAGAGAGAAAGAGAGAGACTGGTTAGCCTACTTCAGTGTCTTTGTGGTCTAAAAATAAGTATTTTTTACCGTTACATTTTCTGGAGATTGTCTCTTACATCAATATTTTTTAAATTGTACCCCCTTTATTCCACCAATTTCATGATTACAATCTTGTCTCATCACTGCAACTACCCAACGGGTTCAGGAAAGGGCCCCCAAGTCATGCGCCCTCTGAAACATGACTCGCCAACGTGCGCTTCCTAACACCCACTCGCTTAACCCAGAAGCCAGCTGCACCAATGTGTCGGAGGAAACACCGTTCAACTGACGACCGAAGTCAACCTGCAGGTGCCCGGCCCACCACAAGAGTGCGATGAGCCAAGTAAAGCCCCCCGGCCAAACCCTCCCCTAACCAGGACGATGCTTGGCCAATTGTGCACCACCCTATGGTACTCCCAGTCACGGTAGGTTGTGACACAGCCTGGGATCGAACCCCAGGCTGTAGTGAAGCCGCAACGCTGCGATGGAGTGCCTTAGACCGCTGCGCCACTCAGGAGGCTGATTGTCTCTTATTTTATCACAATTAGTGGGAACACTTTACTTGACACCCAGTAAACACTTTACTTGACACCCATAACCATGTCATAACAGCTGACATAACTTGTCCTAACCTTTCATATGATCATAACACTATAATGACCCATATATTTTCTCAATGTGACAATGTCAAGAAGCATTATGCTCATCATAATCATATAGCCAGATAGGCCTATCACGTACATGCCCTCATATCAGTCTTCAGTCAAAGAGAGGGTGTCTTGTCTTGCTCCTGAAAGAGCATTGGGGTAGGTCCATGTCTAACATCAATATGATGATGATGGATGGTATCGCGCCGTCCCAATCTTCGCTCTCTCTCCCCCGCTACTCTCTCCTCTTCCATCCTATCATCACTTCCCTCTGCTCAAACCTTCTCCAACCTATCTCCTGATTCTGCCTCCTCAACCCTCCTCTCCTCCCTTTCTGCATCCCTTGATTCTCTATGTCCCCTATCCTCCAGGCCGGCTCGGTCTTCCCCTCCTGCTCCCTGGCTCGACGACTCATTGCGAGCTCACAGAACAGGGCTCCGGGCAGCCGAGCGGAAATGGAGGAAAACTCGCCTCCCTGCGGACCTGGCATCCTTTCACTCCCTCCTCTCTACATTTTCCTCTTCTGTCTCTGCTGCTAAAGCCACTTTCTACCACTCTAAAGTCCAAGCATCTGCCTCTAACCCTAGGAAGCTCTTTGCCACCTTCTCCTCCCTCCTGAATCCTCCTCCCCCCCTCCTCCTCTCTGCAGATGACTTCGTCAACCATTTTGAAAAGAAGGTCGACGACATCCGATCCTCGTTGCTAAGTCAAACGACACCGCTGGTTCTGCTCACACTGCCCTACCCTGTGCTCTGACCTCTTTCTCCCCTCTCTCTCCAGATGAAATCTCACGTCTTGTGACGGCCGGCCGCCCAACAACCTGCCCGCTTGACCCTATTCCCTCCTCTCTTCTCCAGACCATTTCCGGAGACCTTCTCCCTTACCTCACCTCGCTCATCAACTCATCCCTGACCGCTGGCTACGTCCCTTCTGTCTTCAAGAGAGCGAGAGTTGCACCCCTTCTGAAAAAACCTACACTCGATCCCTCCGATGTCAACAACTACAGACCAGTATCCCTTCTTTCTTTTCTCTCCAAAACTCTTGAACGTGCCGTCCTTGGCCAGCTCTCCCGCTATCTCTCTCAGAATGACCTTCTTGATCCAAATCAGTCAGGTTTCAAGACTAGTCATTCAACTGAGACTGCTCTTCTCTGTATCACGGAGGCCCTCCGCACTGCTAAAGCTAACTCTCTCTCCTCTGCTCATCCTTCTAGACCTATCGGCTGCCTTCGATACTGTGAACCATCAGATCCTCCTCTCCACCCTCTCCGAGTTGGGCATCTCCGGCGCGGCCCACGCTTGGATTGCGTCCTACCTGACAGGTCGCTCCTACCAGGTGGCGTGGCGAGAATCTGTCTCCTCACCACGCGCTCTCACCACTGGCGTCCCCCAGGGCTCTGTTCTAGGCCCTCTCCTATTCTCGCTATACACCAAGTCACTTGGCTCTGTCATAACCTCACATGGTCTCTCCTATCATTGCTATGCAGACGACACACAATTAATCTTCTCCTTTCCCCCTTCTGATGACCAGGTGGCGAATCGCATCTCTGCATGTCTGGCAGACATATCAGTGTGGATGACGGATCACCACCTCAAGCTGAACCTCGGCAAGACGGAGCTGCTCTTCCTCCCGGGAAGGACTGCCCGTTCCATGATCTCGCCATCACGGTTGACAACTCCATTGTGTCCTCCTCCCAGAGCGCTAAGAACCTTGGCGTGATCCTGGACAACACCCTGTCGTTCTCAACTAACATCAAGGCGGTGGCCCGTTCTTGTAGGTTCATGCTCTACAACATCCGCAGAGTACGACCCTGCCTCACACAGGAAGCAGCGCAGGTCATAATCCAGGCACTTGTCATCTCCCGTCTGGATTACTGCAACTCGCTGTTGGCTGGGCTCCCTGCCTGTGCCATTAAACCCCTACAACTCATCCAGAACGCCGCAGCCCGTCTGGTGTTCAACCTTCCCAAGTTCTCTCACGTCACCCCGCTCCTCCGCTCTCTCCACTGGCTTCCAGTTGAAGCTCGCATCCGCTACAAGACCATGGTGCTTGCCTACGGAGCTGTGAGGGGAACGGCACCTCAGTACCTCCAGGCTCTGATCAGGCCCTACACCCAAACAAGGGCACTGCGTTCATCCACCTCTGGCCTGCTCGCCTCCCTACCACTGAGGAAGTACAGTTCCCGCGCAGCCCAGTCAAAACTGTTCGCTGCTCTGGCCCCCCAATGGTGGAACAAACTCCCTCACAACGCCAGGACAGCGGAGTCAATCACCACCTTCCGGAGACACCTGAAACCCCACCTCTTTCAGGAATACCTAGGATAGGATAAAGTAATCCTTCTCACCCCCCTTGAAAGATTTAGATGCACTATTGTAAAGTGGCTGTTCCACTGGATGTCTTAAGGTGAACGCACCAATTTGTAAGTCGCTCTGGATAAGAGCGTCTGCTAAATGACTTAAATGTAAATGTAAATATGTGCACAATTACAATTATAATTTAACACGGTCAATTGACGTACTATTGACACGTAGGCTTTGCCCAAAACACGTATGTTTTGCCTTGTGTGGTAGGTTTTGTGGGTTTTGACACTCATACTTTTGGGCTCCCGAGTGGCGCAGCGGTCTAAGGCACTGCATCTCAGTGCTATATTTGTCACTACAGACACCCTGGTTAGAATCCAGGCTGTATCCCAACCCGGCCGTGATTGTGAGTCCCATAGGGTGGCGCACAATTGGCCCAGTGTCGTCTGGGTTTGGCCGGTGTAGGCCGTCATTGTAAATAAGACCTTGTTCTTAACTGACTTGCCTAGTTAAATAGAAGTTAAACATTTATGTAGGTGTCATAACAGCCATATAATAACACAATATATGTCACAACAGGTCTAAATATATGTCATGACAGTGTTTTGGCCATATTATGACATAGTTATGAACGTGTGATAACGTGTTGTGACGCTGGGTGTCAAGTAAAGTGTTACCCAACTGGTAAATGCAAATGTATTTAACTAATATTACGTCCTCAAGGGTTGGTGTATAATTCCATTTAAATTCTGTTAATTTAGGAAGTGGGTTGAAATTACAATTCAAAAATACATATTACTTTCTTGAATTGTCATTTCACTCCGCCTGAATTGAAATGTAATTGATCCCATCGCTGCATGGTGACAACTGAGCACAGCGACACTAGGATCTAGCACCAGACACTTATCAAGTTGTCACTGTCTTTTCGTTGACAGACGAGGACAGGATAGAAACACTTCCGACCTGCTTCATATCTTACTCATCTTCAGCCGGCTCTGACAGATTCCTGTATCGAGTTGTATTCTGCCGAGTTACCGTCATTCACCCCCCCCCCTAGAACACTTGGATATCTTTATCGTCTCACTCTCATCCTTCGCAGTTCAGTTTTCTCTCACAGTTTTTTTTACTCATGTGGCGAGTAAAATGGGGTTTACAGTGTGAGCAAAATAATCACCACGTTTCTTGAAGCGAGATCCTCCAGAGAGAGAGGCCTGGAAGATGGTGTTGTTTTATACTATAAAAACACTACACCGTAAATGAGATTGAGGTACACAACTGGAGTATAAGATTCAGTTTCGTTCCAGAAAGCAGATGCTAATTACCGAGAGGGCAGTTTAGGTCTCTCTCTCTCTCCTTTATGGAGAACCAAAAAAGGGAGCTTGTTTGTGCACAGTGAAACTGTATTTCGTTGCCTACTACGTGCTTGTAAGTAAGCATTTCACAGTAAGGTCTACACGTGTTGCATTTGGCGCATGAGACAAATAAAGTTTGATGTTATTGTTTACTGGACTCCTGTTTGCATTATCAAACCGTTTATAATGTGGTATCTCAATGACATACAATGCGGCTGATAAGCACAGTAGTCGTGACAAAGACCGGCTATTCTTTGACAAATAGATTTTGTACAAACATAGGTACATTTTATCGATGAGTGTCTCTTCCGTGGGAGATTAAGGATTCAAAAAAAGACATCAAGGCCCATAACCCACAATGCTCCCTATCACTTAGAACAAGCATCAGAGGCTGAGTAGAATTCAATACTCTAGAATAAGGAAGTCATACAAAGTAGCAGGACATATACACAAGGCATGCGTCCTCCTGCTCCCCTCTTAGCTTTTCAGTCACATTTTGTTTCGGTGGACGCTGGTCAGTGGAAAGTCTTTCAGGGCACTCTGGGACCTACACCTTATCAGTTAGACCTGCCACAACATAATGGAAGGGGGAAAAGCTCTCTGTTTGAGATTGATAAAGGCAGGAAGACCGTTTACCCATCAAACGCTCAGGCTTATCAGCAATGCCGGTCTCGAGAGGTCGTCTGCGCTGCACTTGTGTGCTCTGAAGAGCATATGTGTCTGTGTCTGCGTCCAAATTGGCACCATATTCCACAGACCCTGGTCAAAAGTAGTGCACCAAATAGCGAATAGGGACACAGTCTCACAGAGCCTTCTAATCTCAGCTTTATGACTCTGTTTATTGATGCATCTTGGATTTTTTTTCATTAAAACCAGAAGTATCTTGTTTGAAGATATGAATGTCAATTTTGTTTGCTCATAGTGTTTTATGACAATATATCCATTTTTTGTTTGTTTGTTTGTACGTACGTACGTGTGTGTGTGTGTGTAGACATGTGTATGTGTGCGCATGTACGAGTGTGTGCCTGCATCTGTCTGTCTGTGTCGGTCTGTTTGTGGGTGCCGGTGCATGCAAGCGTGCATACGTGTGTTGGTCTCCATTTTCTCATGTCACAATACTGTGGCGCAACATTTTCTACAATACCTCAGTGGCTTTCCCCATTTCAAACACCAGCCAAACAGCTGCGGAGCTCTCTCTATGCAGCCCTGACAGCCCAGTCATGTTGTGTCTACAGAGTGACAGAAACACAGGTCATCATTGTGTAACATGCTGCAATTTGAGTTCCTGGTGGAAGGGAGCCTGTCAGTGTTTCCAACTATCAATTCAAAGTTTATTTGTCACGTGTGCCGAATACAACAGGTGTAGACATTACAGTGAAATGCTTTCTTACAGGCTCTAACCAACAGTGCAAAAAGGTATTAGGTGAACAATAGGTAAGTTAATAAATAAAAACAACAGTAAAAAGACAGTGAAAAATAACAGTAGCGAGGCTATATACAGTAGCGAGGCTACATACAGGAACAGGTTAGTCGGGCTGATTGAGGTAGTATGTACATGTCAATATGGTTAAAGTGACTATGCATATATGATAAACAGAGAATAGCAGTAGCGTTAAAGAGGGGTTGGTGGGTGGTGGGTGGCGGGACACAATGCAGATTGTCCGGGTAGCCATTTGATTACCTGTTAAACGAGTCTTGTGGCTTGGGGGTAAAAACTGTTGAGAAGTCTTTTTGTCCTAGACTTGCCACTCCGGTACCGCTTGCTGGGCGGTAGTAGAGAGAACAGTCTATGACTAGGGTGGCTGGGGTCTTTGACAATTTTTAGGGCCTTCCTCTGACACTGCCTGGTGTAGAGGTCCTGGATGGCAGGCAGCTTAGCCCCAGTGATATACTGGGCCGTACGCACTACCCTCTGTAGTGCCTTGGAGTCAGAGGCCGAGCAATTGCCGTACCAGGCAGTGATGCAACCAGTCAGAATGCTCTCGATGTTGCAGTTGTAGAAACTTTTGAGGATCTGAGGACTCTTTTTAGTTTCTTGAGGGGGAATAGGCTTTGTCGTGCCCTCTTCACGACTGTCTTGGTGTGTTTGGACCATGATAGTTTGTTGGTGATGTGGACACCAAGGAACTTGAAGCTTTCAACCTGCTCCACTACAGCCCCGTTGATGAGAATGGGGGCGTGCTTGGTCCTCCATTTCCTGTAGTCCACAATCATCTCCTTAGTCTTGGTTACGTTGAGGGATAGGTTGTTATTCTGGCACCTCCCGGCCAGGTCTCTGACCACCTCCCTATAGGCTATCTCGTCATTGTCGGTGATCAGGCCTACCACTGTTGTGTCGTCTGCAAACTTAATGATGGTGTTGGAGTCGTGCCTGGCCATAGAGTCGTGGGTGAAAAGGGAGCACAGGGGACTGAGCACACACCCCTGGGGGGGCTCCAGTGTTGAGGATCAGCGTTGCGGATGTGTTGTACCTACCCTCACCACCTGGGGGCAGACCATCAGGAAATCCAGGATCCAATTGCAGAGGGAGGTGTTTAGTCCCAGGATCCTTAGCTTAGTGATGAGCTTTGAGGGTACTATGGTGTTGAACGCTGAGCTGTAGTCAATGAATAGCATTCTCACGTAGGTGTTCCTTTTGTCCAGGTAGGAAAGGGCAGTGTGGAGTGCAATAGAGATGAAGTCATCTGTGGATCTGTGTGGCGGTATGCAAATTGGAGTGGGTCTAGGGTTTCTGGGATAATGGTGTTGATGTGAGCCATTACCAACCTTTCAAATCACTTCATGGCTACGGACATGAGTGCTACGGGTCTGTAGTCATTTAGGCAGGTATGCCTTTGTGTTCTTGGGCACAGGGACTATGGTGGTCTGCTTGAAACATGTTGGTATTACAGACTCAATCAGGGACATGTTGAAAATGTCAGTGAAGACACCTGCCAGTTAGTCAGCACATGCCCTGGTAATCCGTTTGGCCCCGCAGCCTTGTGATGGTTGACCTGTTTAAAGGTCTTACTCACGTCGGCTATGGAGAGCATGATCACACAGTCATCCGGAACAGCTGATGCTCTCATGAATGCCTCAGTGTTGCTTGACCCGAAGCGAGCATAGAAGTGATTTAGCTCTTCTGATAGGCTCGTATCACTGGGCAGCTCGCAGCTGTGCTTCCCTTTGTAGTCTGTAATAGTTTGCAAGCCCTGCCACAAAGACGAAAGTCAGAGTCGGTGTAGTACGATTCAATCTTAGCCCTGTATTGACGCTTTGCCTGTTTGATGGTTCGTCGCAGGGCATAGCAGGATTTCTTGTAAGCTTCCGAGTTAGAGTCCCGCACCTTGAAAGCAGCAGCTCTACCCTTTAGCTCAGTGCGAATGTTGCCTGTAATCCATGGCTTCTGATTGGGGTATGTACGTACAGTCACTGTGGGGACGACGTGTTGAGCTGTAGCCTATGTTACTGTGTTGGTGTTTGTCTGCAGTCTATTGCAGACAGAGAGCAGAGTTGCCACTGTCACACCCACATAGTGGGCGTGGCAGAGGGAGAGAAGTGGGGAGGTGTGGTGCTGTAGTAACCAAGCATTCATAAGGGAAGAACTAAGACAAAATGTTTATGATTTTGCATTGTGTTTGGATTAAAGGGACGTGTATTATCTATTGTCTCCTGCTCTTATAGCATATGAATATTGAAGTTGGAATGCAGTGTGTTTGATCAGTTCACAGTGAATAGGCTATGTTATGCAAATGTCATCAGCCCACGTTGCAAAGTGCATTTGAAAGGTCAAAAGCTAATGTGGCCAGACTTGTGGCCTGGACTTCAACCTTCAATGCTCATCCTAAACCCTTGGTTATAAGCAAATGTTGAACTCTACGTGAGCCAGTGTAGTAAAGTCAACATCTTTACCTTCTGCAAACACTGAGCACCCAGCACCAGTCCATTGGCAAATGTTTAATACCCATTAACCTTGAATGATAGAAGACCTTTTGGCTGTAACGTACATATCAGCCTCACTGCCTACTTAGTCTACTGAGGTTGAACCGTCAATGATAATGTGGTTTAATTTATCACAAGTGATAGGAGGGAATGTTGCAAGGTGATGCTATGTATGACACACACACACATACACACACACACACACATACACACACACACACAAATATGAGGGATCTAACGTTGCATATTACACATAATCACATGAATAAGATGTCTTCCGAAGCTTGAAATACACCATATGGGACTTTTTCCTTCTGACTAGAGCATATACAGTCAGAGAGAGTGCATGAAGCTTTATCCATTCTATCAGTTCCAGCCACTGGTTGCAGCAACCAATCATAACCTCAGGAGGTCTATGGGGAGATACGAAGACAGACTGGTTTGGTGCGCATTGTTTCTACAGACAGACTGGTGTCTTATGGGAGGGCAGGCAAGGTGAACTAGAGGTAGAAGTGCTGCAGGTAACTCTAACATTGTGGCCAATACAGACACGTAGTTGGGCATTTTTTGACTCAGGTCCATGTTTGATTATATTGGATGAAAAGAGCAGCACATTACTGCAGTTTCTAATATTCCATCTAGGGGGAAACCGTATTAACAACAACGTAAGTTATATAACTAAACTAACATATGGCTTCTTCCAGACACAACCAAGTCTGAAGAATCCAGGAGACACACTCCTAAGACCCTTTATCTCTCTCGCTCACACACACACACATTCACAATCACACACACAAAGGCTCAAACACAAATACTCACGCACATAGTCTCACACACAGACTTACAGCAAGCTAGTTTAAGATGACAAACGACAGTCGATTGACTATATTATCAGTGAGAGGGATTTGACAGAGGAGGGATAATTGCAGTAATTTTAAACACTGGTGGCTGTCCTAAAAATATATTTTTTTAAGAATAAAAAGAATATTATAGTTAATCTTATGGGTATTTATGAGAGCTTTCAACACAAACCCACAAGTTGTTCTTAGTGCTAGTGTTGGTCAGAGTAGGAGTGCTGATCTAGGATCAGGTCCCCCTGTTCATGCAATCTTATTACTTATGAAAAACTGATCCTAAATCAGCACTCTTACTCTAAGATGATTCGCATATGCAGCCCCTGTTCTACTGTATGGTGACCTTTTGTTTTGGAAAAAAAGCTCTATTCCCTGCAGGATATTAGGCCCTGAAGAGTAGGGAGATCCCAGCTCTCTCTAGTTACCTTAGATGCAGCTCACTACTATTGACTGTAACAGACTGTTGTCAACATGTGTTCCTCTCTTAATAAGATTCATCAGGTGAAGATATCTCTAACAACTACAGTTATCGGGCGAAGTGGTTCTCCTCTTGCTTCCTTGTGCTTGCAGGAGTCTTTTTACAAACCTCAATCATGACACTACAGTAGGTCATTTTCCTGCTGGTTAGCTCCCTTTCTAGACATGCAAGGTCGTTCCTTTACCCTGTTTGTATTTTTCCACCAGTTTTTGATCCTATAAAGTTTTATACTGTGTTTTTTTTATCTATCAAATTCCTGTCCATGCTTGCATGTATGAAGGCCACCTACTGTAGCATTCCGCTCTCCATTCCAGAGCCCAGTCGACGTGTCATCGTTGTTATACAATAACACAGTGTGCTGTCTTGCTATGCGCTGTATATTTCCAGTCCCTGAAGGGTGAAAATGACTCTATGATGACAGGGTCTCTCTGTTAGCTCCAGCATGACCTCGCCATGCCCTTTTACGATGCAATTGTTGTTACATTGTTGCTTTTTACTACACCAATGCAAACACACCGGGGAATACAGTAATGTCTATTGTCCCCTTTCGTTCTGAGTTTGTATCTGCGTATAAGTATGAGGAAGAAAAGCCTGTAGGCTGTCAGAAAATAGGTCTGTCAGAGAGCCAATGGTTTAATGTGCTGGACAAATATGACAACTGTTTGTGTCTCATGTACCAAGTTACCTGGATGTTATCCTTATGCTGTTGCGGGGTATACTAAATGAATATAACTTCTTACACTGATCTGTGGTCAGCATTTCCCGATTAACGGTTAAGTTTGGGGTTGGGGGAGGGAAAGCTGATCTGAACTGTGTCGATTCTTTGTGGTTTTTTTTTGGCTTTTTTAAATTTAGTTTGTTTTGGGTGTTTTATGTATTAGTACTATCATTG
Organism: Oncorhynchus nerka; assembly: GCF_034236695.1. NCBI lineage: Eukaryota > Metazoa > Chordata > Actinopteri > Salmoniformes > Salmonidae > Oncorhynchus > Oncorhynchus nerka. The sequence goes on from NC_088397.1 coordinate 28,673,293, forward strand.
TAGAGGCCACTGATCTTGGCCTATCATTATTACATCATCTAGAATGTTGGCATATTGATATTTGCTCAAGACTGTGCTTTTCAGAAAAGCTTTGAAGAACCTCTGCTAATTCTGTTCTCACGTCCTCCGGATCTGGTGACACCTGTCGACAGCTTTGATTTTTGTTCTCTGTTCTATGTTCTGCGTTTTGAACTTGTATTATTTCATTTGTATTTATTTTGCGCCTTGGGTCTGCGAAAAGTTCTTCACAAATGAAATGAATGATTCTTTTATTTGCAATTCCAGAACTGTGATGACGTCACAGATATAAATCTATCCTGATTTACCTCCGTGACATGACCATTTAAATTGGCAAGGGATGGTGTAAACATTCCAGTGTTACTGCTACCGAAAACTATCTACTACTATTTGCGAATGCTTGCGAAGTATTCAAATCAAATTTGATTTGTCACTTGCTCTGTAAACAACGGGTAGACTAAGAGTGAAATGCTTACTTTACGGGCCCTTCCCAACAATGCAGAGAGATCTTATTTAAATAATAGAAAAATAATAATAACACAAGGACTAAATACACAATGAGTAACAATAACTTGGTACCGGTACCGAGTCGATGAGCAGGTAGATTGAGGTAGATACAGTATGTACTGTACTGTATATGTAGGGATAAAGTGACTAGGCAACAGAATAGATAATAAACAGAATACTATTTAGCCTACTCTATTTCTCTTTTACTCTACTCTCTTTTATTACTTGATATTATTTATTTTATTTGTTACCTAGATTTTTTTTGTTTCGATTTTTTGCTTTGTTTGATTAAACTGAGTGGACAAAACGTTAAGAATACCTGCTCTTTCCATGACATAGACTGACCGGGTGAATCCAGGTGAAAGCTATGATCCCTTATTGATGTCACTTGTTAAATCCTCTTCAATCAGCGTAGATGAAGGGGAAGAGACAGGTTAAAGAATGATTTTTAAGCCTTGAGACAATTGAGAAATGGATTGTGTATGTGTGCCATTCAGAGGGTGAATGGGCAAGACAAAATATTTAAGTGCCTTTGAACGGGATATGGTAGTAGGTGTCAGGTGCACCAGTTTGAGTGTGTCAAGAACTGCAACGCTGCTGAGTTTTAACACTCAACAGTTTCCATGTGTATCAAGAATGGTCCACCACCCAAAGGACATCCAGCCAACTTTACACAATTGTGGGAAGCATTGGGGTCAACATGGGCCAGCATCCCTGCAGAACACTTTCAAAACCTTGTCCATGCCCCAACTAATTGAGACTGTTCAGCCAACTTTTTTGACACAATGTTTATCGTTTGTATGGTATTAGTCTTGACCGTTGGGGTCAACATGTGTCAAGTTTCTGTATTTTACTTTATGTTTTCTATTTACTTTGTGTATTTAGTTTCTAAACTGTTAGTTAAAACTACTCCATTATATTATTAGACCAGGTATTCCCAAACTGGGGTACACACAATGCTGTCGGGGCTACGCCAAATAAATATGTGATTCACATGTAAAATTTATATTTTCAAATAGTCCATTTAGATTTTCCAACGGGGCTCTACATATAGGTAAGGTTTTTTTCTCGCCTGAGTAGCCTTGTTTCTATCAGGTGTGAAGGTAAGACTCAGATGCAGACAACGTCAAATTAACAATGTTCTAATAATCCAACAGGGGCAGGCAATATACAGGTCAAGGCAGGCAGGGGTCAGTAAACCAGAGGTCGGGCAACGGTACCGGACCGGCAGGCAGGCTCAGGGTCAGAATAGGCAGAGCTCAATAATCTAGAGGTGGCGCAAAGGTACAGGTCAGCAGGCAGGCTCAGGGTCAGGCAGAGTGGTCAGGCAGGTGGGCTCAGAGCCAAGACAGGACAGGGTCAAAACCAGGATGGGGAGAAAAAAGAGAGACTGGGAAAAGTAGGAGCTGAGACACAAAAACGCTGGGTGACTTGACAAACAAGACTAACTGGCAACAAACAAACAGAGAACACAGGTATAAATACACAGGGGATAATGGGGAAGATGGGCGACACCTGGAGGAGGGTGGAGACAATCACAATCACAAACAGATCAGGGTGTGACAGTTTCAGCGAAATAACACAATGTCAAATACAGGTAGCCCCGTCAAATAATTAACATCCAATCATATTAACCGTTACTCTCTCATGGGAATTCCATTCCGTTTGCTCAAAAATTGATAAATGGTTAAAAAAAGGCCAGCGTCCATAGAGACACATACCAGCAGTACTACACCTGCACCCAGGGGCACAACCAGGGATTTTGGGCCCCATGAAAAGATGTCACATTGAGCCTCACCACCACAGGCCACACCAACCCTGTGCAATTCCTGTAACCACATACCTCCAGAACCCAATCGACCCATTCAAAGCTTTAAATAACTCTATTTTTGCAGGCTTGCAACTCTCTTGTAGTCCAATATTTACTGTACAATATTTACTGACAGTGAGCTGTGAAAATAAAACACTGTGCAGACATGCATGCAACATTCTGCATACAGTGAAATTCACTATTTGATCCAAGACTGATGCCCCTATAAGAAATGTGCTAAAGGCCATTTTTTACAGTCTAAATGTAATTTAAATAGTATAATTGTTGAATAGAAAATTAATGAATAACTTAAAATAAATACAACTTAAATATACATTATCCTCTTCAATTAAAATAAATTAACATTAGAAAATAAGCAGCTTGTCATAACTTCCACAGAAGTCGGTGTTCGGGTGGTGTTCGGGTGGTGTTCGGGTGGTGTTCGGCGGTCGACGTCACCAACCTTCTAGCCATCATTGATCCATTTTTCATTTTCCTTTGGTTTTGTTCCTACACACCTGGTTCCAATCCCATTCATTGCATGTTGTGTATTTAACCCTCTGTTTCCCCTCATGTCCTTGTCAGAGATTGTTTGTTGTATGTAGGTGTGTTATTTGTTCTGGTGTGTAATGGGTTTTGCAACCGATTATGTTTTTTTGTTTTGTATACTTTTGGCTTTTGGAGGTTTTTTGTATGTTCATTAAACAGCTCTGTTTTTACCAAGTTCACTCTCCTGCGCCTGACTTCCCTGCCACCAGCACACACTGCATTACACAGCTGTAAAAGTGGTAATGGAAAATGGAAAACGAAATGGAAAGGCCTCATGGTGGTGCTAGAGGAAAGGTCAAAAGGTCACCAAATCAACAGGTTTCTTCCACTTGGGGTCTTGATTGTGCACAACACATTTTATGGCAATTCAGCCATTACTATGAGACATATCCTGTTCTCAGTCTGTTCTCAGTCTTGTTCTCAGCCTGTGGCTATCATGTGTGTAGTGATCCAATATCCATAGCCATGCAATTTAACAGTTATCACTGGCCCTTGCTCGCCAAGAGCCCATGGCCGAGTCTTCTTGCTAGCAAAGTCACCGATCAAGTCTTTGAAGTCCAGCTTTCCAGCTAACTGACTGCAAAGCCTATCTTGGGACATAGTGGACCTCCAAATAGTTTTAGCTCACTGAAAGCTCTCTCGCCACCAGCAACAGTCACAGGCAGTGTGCAAAATATACATAAAGCAATGCACACTTCTCCAAAAATGCTTACAAGTTGCATTCAGGAGACCAAGAGGGGACAAGTTAGGAGGGGAAAGTGGCAGCATATACAGTGTTCAGGTGTCTTACTTCATTTTGAAACTCAGGTGTGGGATCTCTGGACTACTTCATGTAACTGACAATTAACCTATCAGTCTGTGTCGTTGTTTTTTGTTTTAATTGTTTGCGCATTCACTATGCGAGGGAAATTGTAAGACAAAGCGGAACTAGGTGGCTAAGAACTGTGGTAAAGGGGATTATTTAGTGATGGGTCATTCATGAAGGAGTCGGCTCTGAGAGCCGAGCCAACTCACTCACAGTCGCACACTTAGCAGCCGAGGAGAGAGAGGAAGGACAGCTGTGAAAACAACTGCTGGAAAATGAGTCTGAAGCACAGTAGCATTTCGATGCATTTTAATAATGTAGACAATGTTAAAGCACATTGTAGAATTTGCCATAACAAAGTCTCATATAAAGCCGGTTCTACGCACAACCTACACCGGCATGTGCGAACTGTGCACCCAACTGTGAAGCTAGCTGTAGTGGAGCTTCGAGAAACTAGCAGGCCTGCTAGTGATTGTGGTGGAGCCAGCACCTCCACACATGGAGATGTATCCACTTCAGCCTCTCTGGAGTGCCAGATGGGTGGGGTTTGCACTTCTGGGACTATTTAATTCGTTCCAATGGGCCAGGCAAGCTTAATCAAGCACACATTTGAACCCAGGTCAGATTGTTACATAGAATTAGAATGTTTCATTCTATGGGTTCTTTTCTTTTCAATGATATATTCTATCCCACTACAATCTACCCATAGAATTAGAATAGTTCATTATATGGGTTCTATTCATTACAATTCGATATTATATCCCACTATAACTATCAACCCATAGAATTAGAAGGATTCATACTGTAGGGCGGCAGGTAGCCAAGCGTTAACAGTGTCCTCGAGCCAGCTAGGTGAAAAATTGGTCGATGTGCCCTTGAGCAGGGCGCTCAACCCTAGTAGCTCTGGATAAGAGTGTCTTCTAAATGGCAAAAATGTATGGGTTCTATTCATTCTTATTCTATGGGTTGTTAGTTGTAGTGGGTTCCAATACTAATTTCATATACTGGCAGAGGAGAGGAAGGAGGTGTCATTTGATAGAAAGAAGGTGGAGGAGGACAGGAGGGAGATTGAGAAGAGCGAGGTGCAGGTGGAGAGGAAGGGGAAGACTGTGGGAAGGAAAGAGAAGATTATAAGGAGAGGGATCCGATCGTTCTGAAAAGCGAATGACTGATGGAAGAGAGGGTGGCTGTCAGGGAGGAGAATGAGGATGTTCAGACCTAGGTGGGAGAGGAGGTGGAGAAGGTGAGAGTGCAGCTCGCAAAAGAGAAGGAGATGACCGAGGGAAGGAGAAGCAGAGGCTGAGGGCCGGAGTCCATGTTGAGGAGATGGAGAGAAGAGGACGCTCTTGCAAAACTCCTGGACATAAAGAGAAGAGAGATAGAGAAGCTGATCACTGGCAAGGAGTGGATGAGGGAGGAGTTGGAGAGGAGGAAGGAGGAGTTAGAGGCATTGGTGAAAGAGAGACAGAGACTGGTGAGTAGGATGGTCGAGAATTAAAGAGAAATAAAACTGTACAGTGACAGTCTCTACGTAGCATTAAGGCCAGGAGTAGAACATTTTATAGCCCTAAACCAACACACAATCAATCAATTATAACAGTAAACCCTTACCTTTGACCCCAGTATTAACCGTAATGTCTTGTTTTTATTTTGTTGCAGCTCTCGGTTCTACCACCTTCCTCTTCACCCTTAGGTCCCCAAGGGTTCCCACCTACAGCAGGTGTAAAACCAACAGCCACCTTTCTCTCCTCTCCTATGCCCATCTCATCTCTTCTTCCCTCTCCAAAAATAAACATTTATATTTACATATAAAATGTTGTTTGTGATTGCTTTTGAAATAAATAGGTGGTGTAGATAGATCTATTGTATGTTCTAGTTCGAAGTCTACTAAGTTGGTCTAGATTCTAGAACTTGAGACAGCAAGCTAACAAGCTTGTGTGTGCAGAGCGGCACCAGAATTAAAAACACATATTACCTTTTTGTAAATAAATATATTTTGAAATGCTTCCTATTTAAGAAAACATCCTGGATAAATACTAAAAGAGCACGTTTTCCATAAGCTGTAGGTAGAACTGTGGTCTAAATGGATAGTTCAGAGCTTCTGCACTTGTCTATAACCTATAGGAAACAATATATGGTCTAAACTTGACTGGAGGTTTCTCACTTTCGGGTGGTACAAATTGAGATATGGGGGAGGGAAATTGGCAGGTATATGCACATTTAATATTGTAGTATTTACTACAGGTAAAAAGTGTAGTGTTTTTGCGGACATTACTGTAGTATTTACTACAGAGTTCATTTTTGCAGATAAGACTGTAGTATTCTACAGTATACTACAGTTTACTACATAATTATATAGGAACTACTGTAGTATTCTATAGTAAACTGTAGCATTATATAGTAAACTGTAGTATTCTAAAGTAAACTGTAGTATTCTGTAGTAAACTGTAAATCAAATCAAATTTTATTGGTCACATACACATGGTGAGCAGATGTTAATGTGAGTGTAGCGAAAGGCTTGTGCTTCTAGTTCCAACAGTGCAGCAATATCTAACATGTAATCTAACAATTCCACAACAAGTACCTTATACATACAAATCTAAGTAAAGGAATGGAATAAGAATATATACATATATATGAGATGAGTGATGCAAGATATGTAAACATTATTAAAGTGGCATTATTAAAGTGACTAGTGATCCATTTATTAAAGTGGCCAATGATTTCAAGTCTGTATGTAGGCAGCAGCCTCTCTGTGTTAGTGATGGATGTTTAACAGTCTGATGGCCTTCAGATAGAAGCTGTTTTTCAGTCTCTCTGTCCAAGCTTTGATGCACCTCTACTGACCTCGCCTTCTGGACGGTAGCGTTGTGAGCAGAGAGTGGCACGGGTGGTTGTTGTCCTTGATTATCTTTTTGGCCTTCCTGTGACTTCGGGTGATGTAGGTTTCCTGGAGGGCAGGTAGTTTGCTCCCGGTGATGTGTTGTGCAGACCGCACCACCCTCTGGAGAACCTTGCGGTTGTGGGTGGTGCAGTTACCGTACTAGGCGGTGATACAGCCTGACAGGATGCTCTCAATTGTGCATCTGTAAAGGTTTGTGAGGGTTTTAGGTGACAAGCCAAAACAAGCCAAATTTCTTCTGCTTCCAGTAGTATTTTATATTAAACTGTAGTGTTCTATAGTAAACGGTAGTATTTTTTATGTGGGGGAAAAAGCAGGTGCAGACACTTATTGCTCCTATGATACTTGTGGGTAGAGGTGTATCATACATAACTCTGTGTGTGTGTGTGTGTGTGTGTGTGTGTGTGTAACAGTATAACTTTAGACCGTCCCCTCGCCCATACCCAGGGGCGAACCAGGGACCCTCTGCACACATCAACAACAGTCACCCACGAAGCATCGTTACCCATCGCTCCACAAAAGCCGCGGCCCTTGCAGAGCAAGGGGAACTACTACTTCAAGGTCTCAGAGCAAGTGACGTCACTGATTGAAACTCTATTTAGCGCGCACCACCGCTAACTAAGCTAGCTGTTTCACATCCGTTACGTGTGTGTGTGTGTGTGTGTGAGAGAGAGAGAGTGTGAGAGAGAGAGAGAGAGCCTGTGAGCCAGCCAGGCCCCTTAGTGTGTCACGTGAAAAGTCATCTGAGGCCCGGAAACAGCTGTTCTCATTTGGGTATTTTGACAGTAGGTCATTAGCAAACTTGTCTGGGGGTTTCCTCTGAAAATTGAGAAGGTAGTGAGGCACTCCACCAGTCACTCTCCACACCCCAGCATCTCATCCCCACCGCAAACCATGAGTAAATAATACACACCCCATTACTCAGAGCTTTCAGGTTTTACTGTATCAAGGGTTTACAGAGAGTGGAGTTCAGTCTTTCTAAAACCTTGCCATTTGATATTAGGCTACATTTAGCTGGTGCTGTGTACTGGCACTCTTTACTGTCTGTATCAGTTTAATCTCACAGTGGAAAACAGACCGTGTTTAATTTGAGTGGCGTGTCTTCAAACTGTACATGTGGAAAGAACAGTTACGGCTGTTTCCCAGCTGTCTGTCAAACGGGTCTCCGCCCCTTTAATCATACCATTGGTCAATTTTCACATGGGGTGTTTACTCATTGGTCGTTTTTTTGTCAACACAAAGCACTCCCCACCGCTCCTTTGCCCTGTATGTGTGTTGTTGAACTGGGTGAGGTTCTACTTGCGAACGAAGCGGATGAGTAAATCATTTAAATGTCTCAAATATCTTTCTTGCTAGCCAACTAGCTTCCTATGACGGAAGTTAAACTAGCGAGACAACACGGGACCCCCTAGCTACTCAAGCGGCGGCTCGTGTGGAAATGTGCAGTATGCGTTTGTAGTTTGACATTAGCTAGCTATAGTAGCGTTGGTCATTCATTTAGTCGCTAGCGGTGGGATGGTTTTCTTTTGTGTTAGCTATATATTGCTAGCTACTCTGTTTGCTATGGCTAGCTAGCGTCTGCATTTGACAGCAGTGACCGCTCGACAGACATCATGCGATTCCGCCAGGATACGATCGGCACCTGTTTTCCAGCTATCAAGACAAGATGCTCGCTTGTCCAAGGGAAGTAGCCACATTTGATTTAAAACCATAGTTGGTATTCGGGAATAAGGCGGACACTGATCTTGAGAATTGGCTACTGTAAGCCGTCATTGGCTATCTATCCTCGGCGAAACCGGTTTGGTAGCTAACTAGCTGGCTAAAGTGATTGCTAGAATAGCTACATTTGGATGCATACGGAAAATGGCATCAACAAAGGCAAAGGTTGGGATAACTAATGAAAGCAACTCCATTCGCGAGAGTGCCAAGACCTGCGCGAGCAGTCCCATGTTGTTGGCCGGAGCAGCATCGTTAACGTTGAACAACAGGACATACTCACTCGATGACCTGGACACCATTGCCACAGTTGGTAAGTTTAGGCAGTAAGACAGTATGTTACAGTACACACGCTGGTATAACTGGTCTGTCTATCACAGGGCCTATCAACTAGGCTATATAGGCTGCTACTACTGGTACATGTTTGGCTCGTGCCAAGGCGACTATGTGATCAGCCATTCCATGGGATATGAGATCATGACATGGTGACGTGCTGAACATGAAACATCATTCAACTCTTGAGTCAGAAGAAAGCTGTCATGACCCTGTTCGGTCTGCTACTTAACCTGTCAACTGGATGGGGACAAGAACATTCTCCATTTCAGTCAAGCCCACCCATAGGTTTAATAACGTCCACCCTGTGCCCAATCATTGAGGAATCAGCCCACACAGTTGCTGGGATGGTCAACATTTTCTTGACATGACATTAGGGGAAATATCTGTGTATATCTCAGGGATCAAGCAGGGTACATGGTCACATTGCATACATGAAATAACCAGCTTGAGAAGTGAAAGCTTAATGGAGGAAACTCTTACTTCCCTCATTATCAGACTTTTGCAACGTCGAAACCCGTTCGACTAGTTCAGAGAGGGCGAGTATGTATTATTTGTATTAAAAAAATTAAAAAGGAAATGGCTATATTAGTGAGGTGTCAGATGTTCCTTTTTGTTATTGTGATCAGTGCCCTGTGAATGTCAAAGGAATGTCAAAGTTTGTGTTTGGCTCTGCTCGCTCTTGTATGGGCACGTAAGTCCTTTCGCTGCATGGGTAATGTGTCAGCAGGCTCAGCTGTTGAACAGTGTTTTTTTTCTCACATGGGTGGAGTCCTCAGTGGTGAGTCTAATGCCAGAAACCAAGAATGTTAAAACAACATGCACTACTTCAACACTGAACACAGGCTACTGATCACGAAAACCACTTAATCTTTTACTCTCATATTTGATTAATGACGAGCAGGACACTTAGCTAATAGAGAATTCCCATCATTCTAAGCCCACGCGATCAGGGAGAGGATGAAGCTTATAGGCCGAAGATAAAATCATCCAATTTGCAAAACCTTTTGTTAGATGAGGATGATGATGAGAGGGATTTACTTCTTATGACTAATCAGTTACACGTCTTGAGGACGGCTTTTGTCTAATGGTCATTGAAATAATGAGGCGCCTCGCTCTCACGTGACATTCGAAGCTTACAGTCATTACAGCCATTTTGCCCATCTTTCATGCATAGGAAAAAAAAAATTGGTGATGAGGCAAAAATGGTGGGGCCTAAGCCAAGTGCATTGAGTAGCATCAACAAGCTAGGCTCTTATCAGTCCACGGCCTTGCCAAATTGTTGTCAGTCAAATCAAATAAAACACAGGCCTATCTATTTCTGCTCCCACAGAATTAGAACAAGAAGCATTCTGTATTCTATTCAAATACATGTAGGCTAGCATCCAGCAAGCCAAGAATCTGACAAAATAGCACACCTTTAAGTGTCGCTGTGAAAACAGGTGTCACTCTTTCTCCCTCTAATTGATTCAGTTCAGTTGTGGAGCAAAAATAGGTCAGTCATTTCCCCTTCACTTTTCCAAGTTAGCTAGACCTCTGGTTTGTTTCCATGCAAAATGCCTCACATTGGTTTTGTGAGAAACATCCATTTTGTGCCATTTATTATCATATAGCCTAGCTGTTTTTATTTTTCAGTATTCAGTATTCCATGCAAGTATTCAGTGCAGCATGTGGTGCATATCCCTTTGCTTCGGGCGTTGCTGTATTGGAGAGAAAAGAACAAACCAGGCTTGACCCACTTGCAGGGGAAAACCTATGTCACATTGCCAAACGGAATCACTGGACATTTCTGGTGGTAATCACTCAATATGATGAAAATAGTATATACAGTTGAAGTCGGAAGTTTGTATACACTTAGGTTGGAGTCATTAAAACTCGTTTTTCAACTACTCTACACATTTCTTGTTAACAAACTATAGTTTTGGCAAGTCAGTTAGGACATCTACTTTGTGCATGACAAGTCATTTTTCCAACAATTGTTTACAGGCAGATTATTTCACATATAATTCACTGTATCACAATTCTTGTGGGTCAGAAGTTTACATACACTAAGTGCCTTTAAACAGCTTGGAAAATTCCAGAAAATGATGTCATGGCTTTAGAAGCTTCTGATAGGCGAATTGACATCATTTGAGTATATTGGAGGTCTACCTGTGGATGTGTTTCAAGGCCTACCTTCAAACTCAATGCCTCTTTGTTTGACATCACGGGAAAATCAAAAAGAAATCAGCCAAGACTTCAGAAAAAAAATTGTAGACCTCCACAAGTCTGGTTCATCCCTGGGAACAGTTTCCAACCGCCTGAAGGTACCACGTTCATCTGTACAAACAATAGTACGCAAGTATAAACGCCATGGGACCACGCAGCCGTCATACCGCTCAGGAATGGTTCTGTCTCCTAGAGATGAATGTACTTTGGTGCGAAAAGTGCAAATCAATCCCAGAACAACAGCAAAGGACCTTGTGAAGATGCTGGAGGAAACAGGTACAAAAGTATCTATATCCACAGTAAAAACGAGTCCTATATCGACATAACCTGAAAGGCCGCTCAGCACGGAAGAAGCCACTGCTCCAAAACCGCCATAAAAAGCCAGAGTACGGTTTGCAACAGCACATGGGGACAAAGATCGTACTTTTTTGAGAAATGTCCTCTGGTCTGATGAAACAATAAAAATAGAACTGTTTGGCCATAATGACCATCTTTGTATTTGGAGGGAAAAGGGGGAGGCTTGCAAGCTGAAGAACACCATCCCAACCGTGAAGCATGGGGGTGGCAGCATCATGTTTTGGGGGTGCTTTGCTGCAGGAGGGACTTGTGCACTTCACAAAATATATGGCATCATGAGGGAAGAAAATATGTGGATATATTGAAGCAACATCTCAAGACATCAGACAGGAAGTTAAAGCTTGGTCGCAAATGGGTCTTCCAAATGGACAATGACCCCAAGCATACTTTCAAAGTTGTGGAAAAATGCCTTAAGGACAACAACGTCAAGGTATTGGAATGGCCATCACAAATCCCTGACCTCAATCCTATAGAAAATGTGTGGGCAGAACTCAAAAAGCGTGTGCGAGCAAGGAGGCCTACAAACCTGACTCAGTTACACTAGCCCTGTCAGGAGGAATGGGCCAAAATTCACCCAACTTATTGTGGGAAGGCTACCTGAAACGTTTGACCCAAGTTAAACAATTTTAAAGGCAATGATACCAAATACTAATTGAGTGTATATAAACTTCTGACCCACTGGGAATGTGATGAAAGAAATAAAAGCTGAAATAAATCATTTTCTACTATTATTCTGACATTTCACATTCTTAAAATAAAGTGGTGATCCTAACTGACCTAAGACAGGGAATCTTTACTAGGATTAAATGTTAGGAATTGTGAAAAACTGAGTTTAAATGTATTTGGCTAAGGTGTATGTAAACTTCCGACTTCAACTGTACATGCACACATCTAAAAATGCAACAGTAGCTACTAGAGGAAGAAAAATATCAGTTTGCTGCATCCACAAGATTAGGCTACTTGAGGGAGCAACGAACGGTGATTGGAAAAGGACATTACCATATGTCTTTACTGTGCCGACGTACTAGTCCTAACCTCCCTAGACGATTGGCTTCTGCAGCAGATTACTTCTGAATACAAACAAAATATTGATTGAGCTGTTGCCTAAAGACTACACACATGTCATTATTAACTTACTTTATATTGAGCAAGGTGCTCACTATGTTTGCCAAAAGATTTTCTCTAGCTGTTTTTCGTGCTTTAGTAGTGTAGGCCTAAAGCCTGCTTTTTGCGAGTCTCTAGATAAGTAGTATTAGGCCCACTAGGAGAGGACAAACATCCGTAGAATATCCATCTGATTGTGCTGACTTTACAAGAACGTATCTGCTTTGAGGCGCTATATTACACCAGCAATGTTTTCTGGTATAGTAGTACAGTTGAGCTCAGAGTCAAACCTGACAGTTATCTAACCTCTGTCTTATGATATGATGAAGAAGACAAAGAAAGGGGTTGGGCTTTGTTTTGCTTGCTCCTATTAGATTACTATGGAGACTGAGAACAGGGAAGGACAAAGAATCCTTGTGTGAGGTAAGCCCAAACGTGCCAGAAGCCAACTTTATCTGGGATTGTGAGTCCATCTCTCTGTTTGTCTACTCCCTCTCTCCTTGCTCACAGTGAAATATGACTAGACATGGGGTGTTATTTTGTACTCCTCTAGACCTGGGGATGGGAATAGAGAAACAATCTGAATTGGGGACCGGAATAATGAGGTCAGACTTGTAAAAGAGTGAGAAGACAACTCAATGAATCTTGGACAGTTCTTCCAGGTTCAACCTCTTTTAATTGATGGAAGGGTGGAAGACATGTCAGGCATGATTGAATGTCAAAAATAAATGTCATTCTGATTTCATGAAATTACTTGATCCAGAGATCTATTCCTGATTTATCAAATGTTATTTGTTACATATGCCGAATACAAGAGGTGTAGACCTTACAATGAATGCTTATTTACAGGCCCTTAACCAACAATGCATTATTAAGAAAAATAAGTGTGAAGTAAAAAATAATGGTGGTTGATTTGACCCTTGGGGGGGGGGGGGGGTGAGAGAGAACTTAACGCCTTGTCTAATGACTGTTTCTCTCTCTCTCGTTGCTTCAGGCACAGGGACCTTTGGCAGGGTGTTCCTGGTGAAAGACAAGAAGAGCAGGGCGTTCTACGCTCTGAAGGCGATGAAGATCCCCGACGTGATCCGGCTGAAGCAGGAGCAGCACGTCCACAACGAGAAGGAAGTCCTGACCGAAGTCAACCACCCCTTCCTCATCAGACTGTGAGTGTCTGATCACCTCATCGACACACAACGTCACCAAACATAGCCTAACGTGGCTGTCATAACATAAAGACAAGGAAGTCCTGACCGAAGTCCACCACCCCTTCCTCATCAGACTGTTATTGTCTGATCGCCTCAACGCCATCGTCAGCCACAGATCTGTTGGAAGTGGATTTAATATATAAATAATATATGCCATTAAGCAGAAGTCTTTATCCAAGGTGACCTCCCCTACAGTGAGTGTATACGTTTCTAGAATATGTGTGTGATTAGGGGTGGTGAATCCCATGACCTTGGTGTTGCTAGCACCGCGCTCCTACCCACTAAGCCACACAGGGCCACTTTCCACTTGTCCTCTACAACCGCTTTGACAAGGCCCGTGCCACATACTGTAAGCTGAGCAAACACTGACCAGACTACCGTGTGGTCTAACTCTCTACATCCAACCACTGTTACCTGACCAATATTTGTGTTTGACTAGAGTCACCTTGTTCAAATGTACCGGTGTGTTTATTTCCTGTTTATACCTTCCAGGTTCTGGACCCACCATGACGATCGTTTACTCTACATGCTGATGGACTACGTTCCAGGCGGGGAGCTGTTCAGTTACCTCCGTAGCCGCGGGCGCTTCAGCAACACCACGGGCCTCTTCTACTCCACAGAGATCGTGTGTGCCATTGAGTACCTCCACTCCAAAGAGATCGTCTACCGAGACCTGAAGCCGGAGAATATACTGCTGGACAGCGAGGGACACATTCGCCTCACGGACTTCGGCTTCGCTAAGAAGCTCTCGGACAGGTATGATTTAATGCCGTAGAGTGCAACTTTATTGTCCATCGAGACATGGAAATGTGTCTTTGGACTGTGTTATTATATTTCCAACTTCCCTGAGACCACACACACCCTAGAGACTGGAAGCAGCACAGGGTCAGCCGCAGAGCAGCGTCCCAGTATGAGCTGTTCGTCCCCACAGGTATCATCCCATCTGGGAGCAGGTGTGTTGCACAGCTAGGACATCCTTAATTGTTAGATATTATGCCCCCTGACAAGTCATTACCAGGATATTATTAGACTGCCGTGTTAATTGCGGGAGTGAATGCCGTTTGTTTTTCTGTCTCAGTGTAAGAGCCATACAGACATATTTGCCTGATTGGTACAGTAGGGACATAGATATCCTTCCTGAAGTTGTCATTTTACACCCATATAATATTCCGAGTGTATGGAGGGGAATCCTCGCTCTATCTAAGACTGAATCTGAAAAAAATGCAAAGATGCGATGGAAATTGCCGTTATTTTGTTTTTATATTCGCGTTACAAGCAGCTAGTCCTCTTCAGTAACCTCCGTAGGATTGGAAAGCTGCAGCACTCCGGGTTAAAACAGTGTTGTATCTGCACTGCGGTAGTGTAGTGAGACTGCAGTAGCACTAGTGTTTTGCAGGGAGCCTCGCTGAACACAAACCTGACCCACTGACATGTAAACAGAATGGACTAAGATTACATTTTCTCTGTCCGGGAGAGTAAAACAGATTTGGAGTAGATGTGTCTCTGATGTGCATCTTGTAACCCACTTAAAGAAACGGAAGGCAAAAGGAATTGCCTCGAATGCGGCGAGGGTGTGAAGAACAAACGAATGAGCTGAGTTGGCTGCCTTGCCACTGGTGGTGTTCCTGTGCGCGGGCGATCAATTTAGAAGGTGAAACAATACCACACCACACTGTTGATGCTTCCACAGTGCCACCTAATGGCAGAATGGACCCGCTTTGGTTCTGGGATGTGCTCGGAGGTTACCGTTTTTTTTTAGACTAGCTTTGTCAGTCGTAGAGTAGCACTCTGTCCAGAGAGTACTCTGAGTCTGAGGTAGATATGCCTTTCAGACAAAGGTTGCATGCCACAAAAAAATGCACAATGCAATCTGCATTTTCCACATTGCGACCAGTGTCCCGTTGTCGTTCACATCAAACTATACTAATGGTGGAAATGTACGAATGAAATCAGGGACCTCGAGCCTGCTCTTTAAACAGAGTAACCATTTGCATACAAATTAACCATCACCACGGCAACTGACCAAGAGTTATTTTCCAAAGGGCCAGTTTTTTTTTTCTTCTTCAGGACATAAAAAAAAAAATCTGATAAATGATAGTTTGTTTGTTGTCATATTCTGCTCCCCACTTCAGATACCCTCCCTGCTGGCCTGATAATAGTCATCCAGGGTTGTATATGTCCTCCAAACAGTGTTAATCAGCTGTACTATTGAACCAAAGACATTGATCTAGAAATAACACAACCAGAACCAATACTTCCAGCAAACTAAAGCTCCGTCACTCTGTTGGATCCATATACCACCCGATAGTACTGTGAGATCAGGCTGCACACGCTGTATTAGTTATACCACGTCAGTGTACATGCTACTGTGAGATCAGTCTGCATAGGCTGCACTACTACTGACTGGAAGGACCAGTCGACTGACCGCTGATACTGTTGTGAGAGCAACCTACATACAGGACACTACTATAAACGGCAGGGTGATCACTTTACAAGACTGGGGTTGTCTTTCCCTGTATGTAATAGAAGTCTCCTCTCTCTCGGGTGAACTCATTGGAATGTGCAGTGTGTGCTGCGTACAGGGTGACCCTTGGGGAAACCTAGGCTTGGATTGATCATCAGTCAGCTCTTATCGGCTACACATCCCAAATAAATGTTGTACGCGTCTGCGTGTTCCTGTGTTCTGTTGTAGTAACGTAACATCTCGAATGTAAATGGTTCAAACCTAATATTGTTTCTCTTTAATGTCTCTTTCTCCATCGCTCCGTTCAGGACGTGGACTCTGTGTGGAACCCCAGAGTACCTGGCCCCAGAGGTCATCCAGAGCAAAGGTCATGGCCGGGCGGTGGACTGGTGGGCCCTGGGGATCCTCGTCTTTGAGATGCTGGCTGGGTGAGTAGTATTGTCCTGTCCTCTGACTGAATGGGAAGGACTGGTGTTGAGCTGAACACTAGTGTCATGTCTCCTGACAGGGCAGGGTTGAACACCAGGGGGCCCCAGTCCACCAGAGGACAAGATGACTGGGTAGTAGTAGCAGGGGTTGGGGTCAATTTCATTTATATTCAGAAAGTAAACTAACATTCCAATTCTCCTCAATTTGATTTTTTAATGAAAAATATTGGAATCGGAATTCCAGTTTACATCCTGAATTGAGATTGAGAATTGATCCCGTGTTAGTGTAGTAGTATGTATGAAGAGTGGCTATCCTCTATGGACAGTGGGCTCTGTCTATGAACAATGGGTAGTATCCAGCAGAATGTCTGTGGCGAGTCAATGGAGTGACAAGTGTGCTGTTATTCAGAGAGTTGACCTCATGAGGTTACGTCACTCTGTAAGTGGGCATAATTCCAAGACCAGTCTGCCTTGTGTTTCTGTGATGACAGAGGTGGACGGTCTTAAGGATGAAAGGAAGGTTACAGATTGAAGAAAGGTCAAAAGTAACTTATTCTGACACATTCCCACCTGTGTGTGATCTGTGGAGACCAAGGTTTCATGATAACAAACTCTGGTGGCTTTAAGCTGTGCTCTCTCGTCTGAGAACCCCACTCAGTCACTCATTAATTCAAGGCCTACAGAAGCACTGCTGAAATAGGATTTCTGTAGACGGGCCGTAGTTGTACCATAGCTTAACGACGCCGGGCCTGTGTTCCAAATTGCACCCTATTCCCGATGCAGTGCACTACTTTTGAACAGAGTCCTGGTCAAAAGTAGTGCACGACATAGGGAATAGGGTGCCATTTGGAACACTGACAGTGACGCCGGGCCGTTTAGCTATGGTACATCTGCGGCCTGGTGCCTATAGAAATCCTATTTCAGCAGTGCTTCTGTGGAGTGCACTGGCCTTGAATGAATGAATGAATGAATGAATGACTCACTGACTGAGTGGGTGTCTGCTAGCAACATATAGCATCACTCACGTGGCCGGCTGCTCTTCCGCTCCTCTTTGAGACGAGGGAACCAAGTTAATTGATTTGTTCTATATAGCCCATCCTACACATGAGTTAAGCGCTTGCTTTTTGCTTATAATCCACATGCATTTCTGCGGGCGTCACATAGGCTACATGTACTAGGCTCAATATGTAGGGTGTAGCCTATGTGTGCACTCACTGAACGGTGAGTGGATAAAAGTGTCTGCCAATTGCCATATTATTAAGCAATAAGGCACGAGGGGGTGTGGTATATGGCCAATATACCACGGCTAAGGGCTGTTCTTTGTCACAACACAACGCAGAGTGCCTGGATACAGCCCTTAGCCGTGGTATATTGGCCATATATCACGAACCCCTGAGGTGCCTTATTGCCGTCATAAACTGGTTACCAGCGTAATTAGAGTGGTAAAAATAAATGTTTTGTCATACCCGTGGTATACAGTCTGATATACCACGACTGTCAGCCAATCAGCATTCAGGGCTCGAACCACCCAGCAAGAGAGAAGGGCTCTGATAGTGTTATGTTCAGTACACTATCACAGAGGCTCCCAACCAGGGGCACTTGGCCTGTCCAGAGGGTACTTGAAAAGAACCATAGTCCTACTGGTAAAATACTCATGAGGGGGTAAATCAGGGGTACTCCAGGCAGAGCAAAATTCAGTTGGTGGTACAGTAACCCGAAAAAAGGTTGGGATCCACTGCCTATCATGTGAATTAGCCGCCCCTAGAGGGCACTAGTTATTATAACCTCAGCACAGTACACAGGATGGGTTTGGGTGTGTATTGTTTGTTTTTCTATGGAAATGTAGCACAGCCCTTATCCCCAGAATGGGTAAAAATGTTGTGAAATCAGAGATTTGACTTCCTATCTATGCCTTTTGAATAAAATGAACATTGAATGGCCTAGTACTTAGCAGCTAGACGTTTAAAACAATCACTCTGCTTTTCTTCACTACGTGGCAGAACAGTTGGGAAAATATCATCTGTAACATGAATTTGATTTATTTTCATTTTTTTATTTGATTAATCATTTTTTGTTATTTACCGTATTGATTAAATCTGTATGAATATAGAAACGTGCTTCTGTACTAGAGTGGTAGTGAAGTTGTCAGCGAATCAGAAGTGCCTCCTCACATCACCCTAGTATATTCATGTGCCAGTAGAGAATTCAGTGGCCTTGGGCTTCTAGTGAAGAAAAATGTGACCTTCTCCTTAGCATCCGTCACACTGGCCTTTTGAAGTGTGCGCACACACTCAGCGCTCCAGGAGACAAAAGCTCCCTTCAGAACAACGCGCCCTAAAGGTTGCCTGCCGTGTAACCGTTTTGTCAAAGGTCCTGTAGCTTCCGTAGTGGAGGAATGTAAAGGGGGGGGGGGCTTCTGAAAGTTACGAGGTGTGGTAGGTTTACACACTCAGACATCCATCCGCCCCAGGGTCCTGACTTCTGGGAATAATCATGACGAGGTCACCTGTGCACTAAGCTCCACACATACTCAGTCCAGCCTACCTGTATCTTACACACACACACCGACACACACAGACAGTCCAGTAGGCTTCTATCATCCTGTATCTAATCCTGCCTGGAGGGGGAGCCTGCTCTCCTTAATGAAAACCGCTGTGTGTGTGTGGTCCTCCCTCCCACTCACATCACAACATCTTCTCTGGTCAATGTAGCCTATTCCAGTTCCATGCTAACCAGAAACCGTTTTAATTTCTGTTTCTCTGCAATCTGTGGAAGATGAGCATTCTTGTCGATTCTTACTGTAGCCGTGCTAGTTTAAATCTACTCCCAAACACCTAGGCCTACTCCTGCGTACAGACGATCCTAACTCCTACTGCTAAACATGTTAGTCGTTCCCTGTTTTGATTTATCCTGTTTTCACAATTTCCTCCGTCCATTCCTCTCCCCATCCTCCTCCCTGTGGAATCTTGGCGACACCTCAGGTGTTACGTAAACCGTAGGTTGCTATTGCATAAGAGGAGCCGAGTCTCTAGTCTCTCACTGTTCATCACTGGGGACCTAGACTAATCTACCGGCAGGCTGGCGGGCGTGCCTGGGGGAGCGAGGTGGTAGCCTGCAGTTGGCCTCCCTCTTTACCATCCAGTAAGAGGAGGACCCATCAGGAAAGCAGCTCTCTGTTGATTCATCCTTTGGCTCCCCTCGTATTCTACCAACGCCCTAACTCTTTCTCTTCTTTTTTCCCCCCTCCCTTCTGCTCTGACATTCACTGTAGAGACCTGTCCCTGCTAAAGACATTACATTCCCCTTGGAAAGCAGCTTTTCTGAAGGACTTTATTCTGATCTCAGGCCATGACCAAAAATCATTACCGGGCATTATTTCTCCCTTCCTTATCCTGTCCGTTTTAGTCATTCCAGTTTATTGACAGGTTTTGACTGACGCGTGCCGTCGTCCACTGATGCAGTCGTCCTTTTGATAGTTGTCTTATCTGGCTTTCGTCTGACCGTCTGACTTGAATTAATCTATTACACAATTCTCTGACCTTCTACATAAAATTAAAAAAATAATAATAATATTGGTCTGTGTTACACATCTAACAGCCTCCAGGCCCCAATTCCACAGTCAGAGGTCTCTGTCTCCATTTTGACTGGCTCAGCTCGGCAGCCCCTGTGACAAACTGGTGTGATGATCCGCCTGTCTGCTGCATGTGTAATGCATTTAGCTAGGCTGGCCTGGCCCGTTATGTAAAGCAGCCTGCACGGTTAATGATTTGTCCAGGCTGGAGCAGTGCTGGGGAAGCGTTCACCATTAAACCATCAGTCACCAGAATGCAGCTGATTGGTCTGAGGAGCAACACACACACACACACAGACACAGACAGACACAGACACAGGTCACACACACACAGAGAGTTAAACAGCACACACACACACACACAGACACACACAGACACAGACACAGGTCACACACACACAGAGAGTTAAACAGCACACACACACACAGACACAGACACAGGTCACACACACACACAGAGAGTTAAACAGCACACACACACACACACACACACAGACACAGGTCATACACACACAGAGAGTTAAACAGCACACACACACACGCACAGACACAGAGACAGGTCACACACACACAGAGAGTTAAACAGCACACACACACACACAGACACAGACACAGGTCACACACACACAGAGAGTTAAACAGCACACACACACACACAGACACAGACACAGGTCACACACACACAGAGAGTTAAACAGCACACACAGGTCACCAGATGAGTTAATTAAACTGTAGGGTCATGTGTTTCACTGCGTTGTGTTGTCGTGTACTTTACTGCAGCCCTTTCAATTTCCTGTTTTGTAGCTAGGTTTCCGTCCATCAAAAATGTGCATAGAAATATGTGCGTTTTCCCACCACAGGCGTGTTTCCATCAAAAATGATTTGTTGCTCATAAAAAAACTTTTGTGGTTAAATTCCCATGTACCAAAAAAAAATAATACTAGTAAATGGGTTTCCATCGCATTTTCAACTCTATTGATGGTTTTGTCACAAAACAACATTTGTTTTATATAGCAAATGTGCCCACTCTGGTCTTGGCACCTGCCCCCAAGTCAACAGCTCTCAGATACAGTGTGGGTAGGCTACCTACATGTGTGAGATTATTATGGACCGAAAAGCCAGATGATTTGTCAAACAGCAGACATGCATTGATCACCATGTCACCAATCAAGCTCCTCACCATGCACTTTCACCACATTGTGATGTTCATCACAACTTATTTCATCTGTAGCCTAATAAACTGCATGCTTTCCCATGTCGTAGTGGGAGGACATTTTTACATAGTTTAGCAGCTGATCCAGAGCGACTTACAGTAGTGAGTGTGTACGTTTTCATACTGGACCTCCGTGGGAATGAAAACCCACAACCCTGGCATTACAAGCGCCATGCTCTTCCAACTGGGCTACGCCGGACCACACAAAATATTATTGTGTGACACTAAGTTTACTTCAAATATAATGGTTGTCAATATTTGCGCCTGAAAGGCATTTCCACTGCCTTTTCTCGCATAATCAATTTTACAGAGACAAAAAGATCCCCATTTTGTATAGCGTATCCTGGCAGACACTTGGAAAGTTTACAGACAAACTTCCATCAAGCCTGTCGTGACATTTTAATCCGACGTGCTTGACTCGCGTAAATAGGTTGGATGGAAACCTGGTTTATGATTCTATTTTTTCCTCTGTGATTTAATTTGATTAGTGTTTGCCAATAGGAACACACATTTTGAAGGAGTGGACAAGTTATCACCAGTTGAGGAGAGATGACTGTTTATATGACATGCTCTTCTATTTCCCCCTCCAGGTACCCACCGTTTTTTGACGACAATCCCTTTGGTATTTATCAGAAGATCCTCGCCGGGAAGCTGGAATTCCCGCGGCATCTGGATTTTTATGTAAAGTAGGTTGTACACACACACACACACACACACACACACACACACACACACACACGCACCCAGGCACACACCCAAGCACAGGGGATTGTGGGTGAAATAATGGAGGGAAAATCCCTCAAGTCTACCACTACCTCGGCACAAACGTATTCCATTATGATACGTAATATACGATAAGCCCATCTTATAACATTTCGACTTGTGAGGAGAATGTATGGATGTTGGTTTTCACATCACATTTCAATCAGATTTTTTGATTTAGGTCTTGGCGTGCAGGAAACCAAATGTTCCTGAGAAGTCCTCCAGACTGTTTTTGGAAACACACCCGCATCCACCATCACACTCTCTACCCATAACAAACATAGTGTGTTTTGGAAATGCATTACCAATACTCATGATTAGGACCTGACAATTGGAATTTGACAGGGCTGCATTGTGAATACCTTTTAGTTGTGTATGTGCATCTAGGAATGTACCAAATCCAATATTTAACTTATCTCTCCAGTGCGTGCGTGCGTGTGTGACCACCGGATGTGTGGATGAACGTGTGTGCCTGCCTGCGCACGCAGACAACGTGTGTGTGTGTGTGTGTGTGTGTGTGTGTGTGTGTGTGTGTGTGCTGCGTCACACAGTGCAACCATCCTCCCAAACGGCAGGGTCAATCAGTGTCCCGTGCAGAAGATGAAGAGCTACGCTGAATGTCGGATGCAGGCCCTCACTAATGACACACTCTGCTGAGTTGGAACTCGTCCTTTAAACCCGTCACAACCATCACACTGCTCCTCAGAACAGCTGGAGGCTGGAGTAATGTTAGGAGATTACCGGCTTTAGAAGGAGAGGAGGACCTGGGCAGTACTCAATCAGCCCTGACACACTGGCCCAGCCGGATACCTGGGAGGGGCCACACACATACAGTGTTCCCTAACGCACGCGCACACACAGTCCCACTGCTACCACACACACACACACACACACACACACACACACACAGTCCCACTGCTACCACACACACACACACACACACACACACACACAGTCCCACTGCTACCACACACACACACAGTCCCACTGCTACCACACACACACACACACACACACACAGTCCCACTGCTACCACACACACACACACACACACACACACAGTCCCACTGCTACCACACACACACACACACACAGTCCCACTGCTACCACACACACACACACACACAGTCCCACTGCTACCACACACACACACAGTCCCACTGCTACCACACACACACGCGCACACACAGTCCCACTGCTACCACACACACACACGCACACACAGTCCCACTGCTACCACACACACACACACGCACACACACACACACAGTCCCACTGCTACATAACGCACTAACAAAAGAGCCCCAAACACTTAAGCCGTCTATCTTTTGGCCCCAGACAGACAGAAGGATTTTCTTTTTTTTAATATTCCCTCCAGCTATATCACTGTCACTTTGACCCGGTCCCATCCATCAGAACTGATGGGTAGAACCTGAACCTGAGTTGTCTGTCTCTGGCTCTGTCCGTGTTTGTCTGTCCATTGCAGTAACTCTTTTCTATCACAGAGAAGATAAGACGTGTTACAGTATTACTGAACATGTGTAAGACCAACTTGTTATATGCCTTTCAAATAGGTAGCAGGTAGCCTAGTGGTTAGAGCGTTGGGCCAGTAACCCAAAGGTCGCTGGATCGAATCCCCGAGCTGACAAGGTCGTTATATGCCTTTCAAATAGGGGGTGGCAGGTAGCCTAGTGGTTAGAGCATTGGGCCAGTAACCGAAAGGTCGCTGGATCGAATCCCCGAGCTGACAAAGTCGTTATATGCCTTTCAAATAGGGGGTGGCAGGTAGCCTAGTGGTTAGAGCGTTGGGCCAGTAACCCAAAGGTCGCTGGATCGAATCCCCGAGCTGACAAGGTCGTTATATGCCTTTCAAATAGGGGGTGGCAGGTAGCCTAGTGGTTAGAGCGTTGGGCCAGTAACCGAAAGATCGCTGGATCGAATCCCCGAGCTGACAAGGTCGTTCTGCCCCTGAACAACTGCTAACCCACTGTTCCCCGGTAGGCTGTCATTGTAAATAAGATTTTGTTCTTAACTGACTTGCCTAGAGAAATATATATTTTAAAATAAGTATGCTATTCAGAATATACTGTATTTAGTAAGGTCACTGTGCAGGACTTTCTGCATAGAAAAGTGTTGTTGTTTTTTCAGGCCGCCTTACTCCAAACAGAAAGAAAGAAACTAAACTTAAACAACTAAAACCAGATAGAAACTATGAAGAAAAGATAATGGGTCTTTGTCATGGCATTGGGCCCCGTTGATTTTTTAAATGTTTGAGTCATTCCGATAGCATAGAATCATGCATAAGTCATGGCAAAATGTGTAGATTTGCAGGAAATGTGCTTTAAAAAATAAGAAAATAATGATCTCCACCACAAGGCAAAATGTGTAGAATTCCACAAACATGTTGGTTGGTGGCTTCACCATTGGCCACGCCCCTGCCATTCCCACCACCTAAGCCCCATTTTGACCCAGAAAAAAAGCTCTGCTGCCTGGTATATTGCCATAGAAACGTACAGTGACATTGTTTATCGCTTACATATTGCGTAAGATAGAACTGTCTCAGATTGGGCAACCAATTGGAGTTAAGGAACGTTGTATTTCCCCTCAACGTTTCATAAGTCAGGCTACATGGACATATTTTTATTTAACCAGGGGGGGGGCATTGATGTTAAAAATGTATTTTGTGAGGGAGACTTAACGAGAGGTCAGCAGGAAGTAGCCCATACAATTACAATGGTCAGTGATATTTTCTTTGACCAGAGCTTTAAACTCAGACACTCTCTTCCAGTTTTAGTCTTTTGTAGTTCGTTCCAGGACCGAGGGAGTATTATAGGAGTAGGATTGTTATTATATGTATTTAGAGCGGAGGCTGTAGGATTGTGAAGTTGTTGTGACTTGGGAGGGTTTAAGACACTAAAATGCACACTGTCAATAATCGGCTGGTATATTTACGCCTGCGCTGGCAAGCTCGTTGGTTGCGAGATACGGCAGCTTTATTGAAGGCTCACTCTGTCAGCGCCGGCCGCATATCATCGGAAAACTTACACGGTCATTTTTAAAGGCATTGTGAATCATCCCAAATTCATCCCTCAAGTATCCCCTACGTCAGCATCTTCATAGTTGTGAAAAGTTTCATTTTAAAACCTGTCACTTTCCCTCAATTAAAATAGGGAGAGGTAAAGAGCAAGAGAGGATGTTTCTGCCTGGATGAACCTCACACATAAACACACACAGGATGTACCTCTCTGTTACCCCATGGCACCTTTATGAGTCTGTCAGTGTATCTGTTGTTCCAATAGCCAAGCTCATCCATCTTGTCAGCTTTTGGACGGAGACGGATCTCTTGACTTCTGACTGAAACTGCAGACCTGCAGTCGATCTGCTGTCTGAACACACACACACACTGCTGTCTGGAGACAGTCAGTCACAGTGAGTTCACACTAACAGTCTGTCTCCCTGACCGTCTTTCTATTGTTTTCCAGAGATCTCATCAAGAAGTTCCTCGTCATTGACCGAGCCAGGAGGTTAGGCAATATGAAGGTGAGTTTCAAGATCAAACCATGATTGAGATTCAGATTTATAAAGGTTTATTGTCCCAAGCTATACTAAAACATTACACAAGAACAGATACACGGTACTAATGAAACCCATGTTAAAGTATTTTGTTGACTCGTCAGGTCGTGGAGTGAGTCTTCTGCAGTTTGACGTCACGGTCTCAGCACTGAGACAGGAAAGGGCCTAGGGAGTGACTGAATGTCTGCATTTGGTTCCAATTAGCTGGATACATAGAGGGAGTTGTTGTAGAGGTAGTTTGCACCCTTAAAGGCGTGGGAGGGGGCAGCAGGGGTTTAGGGTGGATCACAGAGAAACATATTTCCCCTGCACTGGCAACAAGTCAGTTTAGTAGTTAATCACATGGGGTACGGGCTCATTACTTAGTCCTGCCATTTCAACATGACTGGGTATTCTATGCAAATATCAATTCTATCTTGCTGAAAAGATGCTCCCTTTTGGTAGCCAGGATGTCCACTGTAGTAGTAGGAGTGAAGCCAGTATGCACAAGCCATCTGCCCAGGAAATGTGTAGAACGCAACAGAGAAGCTGTGTTTGCACAGCGAGAACTGGAGTCTCCCACCACAATGAACACGGGCCTCTTGGTAACACCATATTCCCTTTTAAAGTGCACTAGCTTTGAACAGGGCCCGGGGGGCTCTGGTCGAAAGCAGTGCACTATGTAGGGAATAGGGTTCCATTTGGGACGCCGTGTCACTCCGTAGAGTGATCTGTCATTCCTCTTGAATAAATTAATGTTATTTTTTACACCACTGTGATGGAATTGTCTCTCCGTCATAACAGGCGGGATTTAATTTTTCCCACTAGACACCGAGCGGTCCAATGTAGGCGCCATGCACATCTTAACTCTCATGGCGGACTGATTATTCCTTGTTTGTTTGCCTCCGTTTTGTGCAGTTTATATGTATGCCTCAGGAACACTGCAGGCCTGGCTTTTACTCAGCCACCAAAGATGGAAAGAAAAAAAACAAGTGTTTATCTGTTTCAGACTTCTCGTCCCTGTAGTCGACCGCAATTTTATGATTCATTCATTGGAATCATATATGTATCTGGCACTGGCGTTCAATCGAAGGATGAGTTCTGAGTGTTTTGAATTACACTGTTCAAAGGCGTAAGAGTCGATGTGGGAGTATATGATGTCTCTTTTCAATTAAACAACTGTTGTTAAGCACAATGATTTAAATAAACATAAATCACCACACGGTCTGTTATTAACTTGTGCCTCAAAGGGTTTTCTGAGGAACATGTGCTAGTTAGCTGACTAGCTAGCCGACTCTAGGTGTGGTCTAGCCACACACTCCCAGTATACAGGGGGAATCACCACAGACACCGCAAAGTGTTTAGAAAGAACGAAGTGTTTTGCTCTAATTGTCGTTATTATTTCAAACCCTTCATTCCAGACGTGAAGAACGTCATTTATCTTGATTCCAGATTGTGTCGAATAGAGGGCCCGCGGACGGCTCTGATGCACAGTGTCTTCTCTTGCAGAACGGAGCAGACGAAGTGAAAAAGCACAGATGGTTCAAGTCTATAGACTGGGATGGTGTACCTCTGAGAAAACTGAAGGTCTGTCACGTTGGCGATATTACACACATCAATGGGAACACATGTAAACGTATACTTTATTTTCAGGATGTACTGTTTTCATTCAACTCACCATTTTAGAGTTGATGTACTTTTAAAAGAAAACACCTGCTTTTTTTTTAGCTCTTTGATGTATTCAGAGTCATGTTATTTTTGTTCCCTCAGCCACCCATAGTTCCCAAGGTGTCCCACGAAGGTGACACGTCTAACTTTGATGCCTACCCCGAGGACGAGTGGAAGAAAGATGCACCTGTGCCTGCAAAGGACTTGGAAATCTTCAAGAACTTCTAGAAAGGCGGAAGTAATGACAGAAATACTTCGAAAACATTTAGGTCTTGTAGAGAGAGACTCAGGAACTTTTAGACCTTGGAGAAGGTGAGTCAAACTTCTAGATGTTGAAAAAATACCGACTTCTAGATCTTGCTGAATAACAGAAAGACTGGTAAATCATCTGAGACGTCACCATTGTATGGTCAGCAAGAGAACTTCCAAGCGTCCAAGTCCCAGAACTTTATCTTGCTTGAACACATTGAAGTGTTCCACATTGGGTGGAACAGCAGGACAGAATTGACCTAAAAATAACTAAGAGTCATCATATCGCCACAATATTCATCTAGCATTCATTTCCTTTCGTTTAAAAAGTTTTTTTTCCACTTAACTAACACCTCAGTCCTCAGTTTCTTTGTTTCTCTGAGCCTTTTCCTGTTATGCAAAAAAAAAAAAATAATGGTCCTCTTTGAACCAAAGGGCATTGTTACTGAAATGAATATGTTTAAAATGCAATATTCAGGATTTTTTTATGTATTTTGTTGGGCCAAAAAGGTTCCAGTTTTCTTTGTTGGAACTTGTAGGACTCAACCAACTGAGCAAAGCTTATGATCCAAAAATGATCACGCATACAGTAGACTCAGTATTGAGCTGTACAGTAAATGGAATTTACATGTGTAGTTACTACATCCATACTTAGTAGATTGTACTTGACATTTGTCAATGAGAAAGTATGAAACTTGTACAGGAACGTACTACAATATCATGCCAAGCAAGCTTTGTAATATCATTTTATCGACTGGCCACTAGTCAAATAGGCTGTTAAACCTGTCATTTTGAGCTGTAAGTACTTGGCTATCTATCGGCCGGATATCCATGCATGTGTGCATCAAGGCCAGACCAGAAAGCTCTTGTAAAAGGTGCCTTACTTAACTTCAGGAGCTTGGATGTGACATACTGTATGTCTTCTTCTTTTCTCCTGACAAGCTAGTGGTACTTTTTCAACTTTTATTTATAGAACACACACTGTTTATACTTGAGCTGTGCTGTTGAAAACGTTGACTGTTAATCATATATGTGGAGTAATTGTTGTGTGGAAGAAGTGTAGCTAGCTACTATATGTGGAATCTGGTTCCTCCCGTCTTTCTTCCGTCCACCTCGTCCTATTTTGCTGTTCACACAGTAACAAAAAATGACCCTGTGTATTGACTGGTGTCTATCTTTGTCTCTAGGTCTCTTTCACGTACTTTAAAGAACTGTAGAATACAGATCTCCAGCTGGTTTCATGTATAGCCAAGCAGGAAGTAGTCTCAGTAAGATGCTTAGCCATCTGCTTCAGGCAGCCAATAAACTCTTGTCTTCTCTCCACCAATCATATCACTGGCTAGTAGAAAGCACATCATGAGGCAATCACAAACTGTCTCTCGAAAAACGTACTTAGTAACAGTAAGTCATTTGTGTCCCTTTTAGTCAACTTAAATGATTTGATTTGAACAATTTGATTGCGTGTATGTCATGTTTTATGTATATCTCTTCACCAATCATGGAACAAAACTCAGTGTGAGTTTATTTGGTCCGTTTGTATAGCTTTTTTTACGTATTTGTTTTAATTAATTTTTTTTTAGTGTGAAGTGTGTTTCAAAGGAATTTGCTTTACAATCCTCAGACTTTTGCCTTTTTTTAAAGATGTTTAGCAAAAGGAAAACAAATATGAAAGAAAAAATACTTCACTTTTAGGTCAATACAAGCATATATTTTATACCCAATACCATTTTACCAATGCCTTTTGTCAAAGTGTATAGATTTTTTTATTTTATTATTTAACAGCCTACCTTACATGGCCTTTTCATATGGTTAATGTCGCAGTATTGTATTTAACTTCTTCAGATACTGTTTAAAAGATCCACACAACCAGGATTAAAAACACCTATCCACTGACTCAACAACTGATTCTCTTTCCTCTCTGAAGTGTGGTTATAATATATTGTAATGTATAAATAGTGTAAGTAATTTGGTAATTGCTATACTTTGCTTTCTGATAGGCTAGGTGGAATTGTCTCCATATTGCTTACATCTATGTAATCATTTCAGACATGCCAGAGTGCTTGGGGTGGTAGGAGCCAGGGTTAGATTTGTAATTCAGCGTAGGATGTGATTTTCTATTTCCACATTGGTTTTGTATTTAATCTAGACAATATGTATGTGATGTGACTGACTGTTGTCTGGTTGGCCAAATGCTATTACAGTATCAAAACCTTTAATCTTCTCTATGGTTCAATAGCTCTTAGCTGGCCTTAGAAGTGTTAGCTACCACTATTTCAAGTCATCAGACAAATGAACTTTCGGAGTGTTACCGTCGGTTGGTAATTTGTCTACAAGTTCACCGGCCTAGTCTGTATCTACCCAACATTGACATTGAGTTGTGTGTGCATGAACACTTTAAACCGCACATCAGTCATCGATTCTGGAGCTTCATTATCCCCTCTCTTAAAGGCTCTCATTCATCCAAATTCATCTAAAAGGTATAGAGGTATAGTTGGTGCCTGTACGAACTACAGGCACCAAGGTACCATTTTAAAGGTGCCCTATTTCAAGAAAGTCATTAGTGTTTACAGTGGAAAGTGACTCATGTGTTGTCTGGACCTCCTTGTGTTGCATGCTGGGTGATGACATCCAAGACTGCTCCAGAGACGCACAGCAGAGTGGAGCTGCCTCTGTAATAACTGACTAATGAATCCCTTATGATCAGAGAGACTCCACTGAGACTCTGCGGCTGTTTTTCAAATGACACCCTATTCCTTATATAGTGCACTACTTTTGACCAGGGTCCATAGGGCTTGGGTCAAGAGTAGTGCACTATATAGAGAATAGGGTGCCATTTGAGACACTAACACTCTTTCCCTGACATCCCAGGAAGGGAAGGGGGTGTTCCTCTGGGAATATCACATGTTCCACCTGCTGCACAGTGCAGCTCATGTCCTGTTATTTACTGTAATGGACGTTTGTACATCTGTGTTTACCATTTATGTTTCTGTGTTGTTCAGCAGATGCTAATGGTGACTCATGTTTGACTGGGGAGAGGGGATCCAGTCGACCACAAGGACTCCATATCACAGTCTTACCATAGACGCCCATTGGGCATTGAAGGAAATGTAACTCTAAATCATTCCTCATTATGAGTGGTTGAGAATAAGTTAATTGAATTAAACCCTTTTACAAAAACGATTACTTTCCCTAAAATTCAAATTCAAGCCTTAGGACAATAAGTGCTGAGGTACTTCTGCTCTGTCATTGTCACTGTCATTGTGCTCTGACCTCTTTCTCCCCTCTCTCTCCAGATGAAATCTCGCGTCTTGTGACGGCCGGCCGCCCAACAACCTGCCCGCTTGACCCTATTCCCTCCTCTCTTCTCCAGACCATTTCCGGAG
The DNA here is from genome assembly GCF_034236695.1 of Oncorhynchus nerka. NCBI lineage: Eukaryota > Metazoa > Chordata > Actinopteri > Salmoniformes > Salmonidae > Oncorhynchus > Oncorhynchus nerka. Next base: position 28,704,097 of record NC_088397.1, read on the forward strand.
ACCTTCTCCCTTACCTCACCTCGCTCATCAACTCATCCCTGACCGCTGGCTACGTCCCTTCTGTCTTCAAGAGAGCGAGAGTTGCACCCCTTCTGAAAAAACCTACACTCGATCCCTCCGATGTCAACAACTACAGACCAGTATCCCTTCTTTCTTTTCTCTCCAAAACTCTTGAACGTGCCGTCCTTGGCCAGCTCTCCCGCTATCTCTCTCAGAATGACCTTCTTGATCCAAATCAGTCAGGTTTCAAGACCAGTCATTCAACTGAGACTGCTCTTCTCTGTATCACGGAGGCGCTCCGCACTGCTAAAGCTAACTCTCTCTCCTCTGCTCTCATCCTTCTAGACCTATCGGCTGCCTTCGATACTGTGAACCATCAGATCCTCCTCTCCACCCTCTCCGAGTTGGGCATCTCCGGCGCGGCCCACGCTTGGATTGCGTCCTACCTGACAGGTCTCTCCTACCAGGTGGCGTGGCGAGAATCTGTCTCCTCACCACGCGCTCTCACCACTGGCGTCCCCCAGGGCTCTGTTCTAGGCCCTCTCCTATTCTCGCTATACACCAAGTCACTTGGCTCTGTCATAACCTCACATGGTCTCTCCTATCATTGCTATGCAGACGACACACAATTAATCTTCTCCTTTCCCCCTTCTGATGACCAGGTGGCGAATCGCATCTCTGCATGTCTGGCAGACATATCAGTGTGGATGACGGATCACCACCTCAAGCTGAACCTCGGCAAGACGGAGCTGCTCTTCCTCCCGGGGAAGGACTGCCCATTCCATGATCTCGCCATCACGGTTGACAACTCCATTGTGTCCTCCTCCCAGAGCGCTAAGAACCTTGGCGTGATCCTGGACAACACCCTGTCGTTCTCAACTAACATCAAGGCGGTGGCCCGTTCTTGTAGGTTCATGCTCTACAACATCCGCAGAATACGACCCTGCCTCACACAGGAAGCAGCGCAGGTCCTAATCCAGGCACTTGTCATCTCCCGTCTGGATTACTGCAACTCGCTGTTGGCTGGGCTCCCTGCCTGTGCCATTAAACCCCTACAACTCATCCAGAACGCCGCTGCCCGTCTGGTGTTAAACCTTCCCAAGTTCTCTCACGTCACCCCGCTCCTCCGCTCTCTCCACTGGCTTCCAGTTGAAGCTCGCATCCGCTACAAGACCATGGTGCTTGCCTACGGAGCTGTGAGGGGAACGGCACCTCAGTACCTCCAGGCTCTGATCAGGCCCTACACCCAAACAAGGGCACTGCGTTCATCCACCTCTGGCCTGCTCGCCTCCCTACCACTGAGGAAGTACAGTTCCCGCGCAGCCCAGTCAAAACTGTTCGCTGCTCTGGCCCCCCAATGGTGGAACAAACTCCCTCACGACGCCAGGACAGCGGAGTCAATCACCACCTTCCGGAGACACCTGAAACCCCACCTCTTTCAGGAATACCTAGGATAGGATAAAGTAATCCTTCTCACCCCCCCCTTTAAAGATGCACTATTGTAAAGTGGCTGTTCCACTGGATGTCTTAAGGTGAACGCACCAATTTGTAAGTCGCTCTGGATAAGAGCGTCTGCTAAATGACTTAAATGTAATGTAATGTAATGTCACAATGCTAGAGCCCTAACAACACGCTTTAGTGTTAACCTCTCACCTCCGGGCGGTCGTAAACAGGAGCCCCGCCTGGACGCCTGACCACCAAGTAAAAGACTAGTCTCTCCTCCGAGCATCCCCCACCCACCCCTTAATGACAAGCGGAGGTCCGTTCTGATGACACTTTAAACATTGTTGTTATGTCAGATTGTCAATGGCACCTGTCATCAGTTTAGCATTGCCTTGTGAAATGGACTTGTTGAGAGGTGCTAACAAGTGCATGTACCCTCAACGCTATACCTGACTTAACCACTGAATGAGCGCATCATGGATGCTAGGCGACAGTCAGCGACTGGTAGGTTTTGACTTCAGCGTCTTGTCTCTCTCTGGGGATGGTAGCCTATAGCGGTGCACTCACTATGACTTAGCCTTGCAGTTGAGGATGGCTGCTAAGTCTCCTATTGGTGGATGGATGCAGTCAGCCAGTTGTGAAAGAATACCTGAGACGGAGAACCTGAGCTAGCAAATGACCTTAATGACAGGTCTTTTAGTGGGAGCACGGAGCAGGAACCCTTTTAATTTGAGAGGTAGCGTATGTCTGGGCTTATAGCCAAGGGGTTAATGGCCTAAGAAGGGTCTGGATTTGAATTACATGACATATGTTCCCTACAAGGATTCACGACCCGGGTAGTATCACTATTCAGAGGTTGGTGGATAAGAAAATACTGAACAAAAATGTAAACTCAACATGCAACAATTTTACTGAGTTACGGTTCATATAAGGAAATCGGTGGAAGAACTGGGACATTTTCAGCTTCCAGGAATTGTGTACCCTTGCGACATGGGTCCGTGCATTAAAATGCTGAAACATGAGGTGAAGGCGGCGGATGAATGGCACGACAATGGGCCTCATGTATCGTCACGGTATCTCAAATTGCCATCGATAAAATACAATTGTGTTGATTGTAGTTTATTCCTGCCCATAGCATAACCCCCCACAACCATGGGGCATTCTTTTCACAACGTTGACATCTGCAACGCTCGCCCGCACGACGCCATACAGTCTGCGGTTGTGAGGCCGGTTGGACCTACTGACAAATTCTCTGTGTGGTGGACATTCCTGCAGTCAGCATGCCAATTGCACACTCCCTCGAAACTACAGACATCTGTGGCATTGTGTTGTGTGACAAAACTGCACATTTTGGAGTGGCCTTTTATTGTCCACAGCACAAGGTGCACCTGTGTAATGATCATGGTGTTTAACTAGCTTCTTGATATGCCACACCTGTCAGGTGGATAGATTATCTTGGCAAAGGAAAAATGCTCACTAACAGGGATGTAAACAAATTTGTGCACAATATTTGAGAGAAATACGCTTTTTTTTGGCGAATGAAACATTTCTGTGATTATTTGTTTCAGCTCATGAAACATGAGACCAACACTACATGTGTTTTATATTTTTGTTCAGTAGATGTTTTTTTGCTTACTGCATAGTTTGAAATCTGACCATATTTAGTGATATTTATTTACTCTCATTCTCTTCTTCACTTGTGTTCCTATCCTAACAAAGTGTGAGAGAGAGAGAGAGAGAGGGGTAGAGGAGATAGAGAGCATATTTGTAAGTTTGAACTATTTTTCCTAACCCTTTCACTAGTAAATGGATACATATGCTTCCCAAAAAAATCATCCATCAACAAAACAGCTGAACAGCTGGATGTGATTGCGTCTCACAAAGTCTTGTCCCTAAACTACGTCCTCTGGTGCTGAAGGCCCATATTGGAGCGCTTCACAGGGCTAAATCATTCACGACTCCAAATACCTCAAATCTCAATGTGTTTTGAAATATTGGCATATTTTTCTAGCACAGTTATCCTTAATAGTTGAGGTCTATTTTTGATTCGTTTTGAGTGGTTATTTTATCTGTTTTTACGTTAGACAGTGCTCAGACAGCAGCTGTAGAAATGTTTGGTTGTTCGTACATGCTTGTTGTAAGTTAAAGCTGTGTAGTTTTTCTTATTTTTTTAACCTATTGACACACTAAATAAGCAGTTTTGGCTGCCGCCCTGGCATCGGTGCAATGTAGAAATGTCAAGCATGATTTGGAATCATCTCCAAAATACATCTTTCTGGCATGGAGGAAGGAAACATTAAACAAAACCTGATGGCTGGAAGACAGCCGGGAAATGTATCATCCCTCAGGCAAGGAACCGGTCCAAACACAGCCTGCCTGGCCTCTCTTCTGCCCACTGTCTTCTCCTTCTCTCCTCTACCGCTGTCTCTCTCAAGCTAAGCTAACATATGGAATTGTTTTAATACGATCATACCATGGATCATTTAGCTGTTTGATTTTGAATTTTTGGGTCCCTTTAGGTATCCCCAAAATAAATAAAAAATTTAAACATTATTTGATAAAATATTGAATTTGGCCTTTAGTCCTTAAGGTCATAGTCCTTTAGGACACTAAAGAGGCCTTTTTACTGGTTCTGAAAAACACCAAAAGAAAGATGCCCAGGGTTCCTGCTCATCTGCGTGAACGTGCCTTAGGCATGCTGCAAGGAGGCATGAGGACTGCAGATGTGGCCAGGGCAATAAATTCCCATGTCCGTACTGTGAGCCTAAGACAGCGCTACAGGGAGACGGGACAGACAAGCTGATCGTCCTCGCAGTGGCAGACCACGTGTAACAACACCTGCACAGGATCGGTACACCCGAACATCACACCTGCGGGACAGGTACAGGATGACAACAACAACTGTCCGAGTTACACCTGGAACGCACAATCCCTCCTTCAGTGCTCAGACTGTCCGCAATAGGCTGAGAGAGGCTGGACTGAGGGTTTGTAGGCCTGTTGTAAGGCAGGCCCTCACCAAACATCACCGGCAACAACGTCGGCTATGGGCACAAACCCACCGTCGCTGGGCCGGCCAGGACTGGCAAATGGTGCTCTACACTGACAAGTTGCGGTTTTGTCTCACCAGGGGTGATGGTCGGATTCGCGTTTATCGTCGAAGGAATGAGCGTTACACCGATGCCTGTACTCTGGAGCAGGATCGATTTGGAGGTGGAGGGTCCGGGATGGTCTGAGGCGGTGTGTCACAGCATCATCGGACTGAGCTTGTTGTCATTGCAGGCTATCTCAACGCTGTGTGTTACAGGGAAGACATCCTCCTCCCTCATGTGGTACCCTTCCTGCAGGCTCATCCTGACATGACCCTCCAGCATGACAATGCCACCAGCCATACTGCTCGTTCTGTGCGTGATTTCCTGCAAGACAGGAATGTAGGTGTTCTAAGATGGCCAACGAAGAGCCCGGATATGAATCACATTGAGCATGTCTGCTACCTGTTGGATCGGAGGGTGAGGGCTAGGGCCATTGAGAATGCTCTTGTAGAGTTGTGGCAGGTTTATAACTTTGTGCTTGTATTGACTAGTAGTATACACCAGTATGTGAACGTTCTCCCTGTATAGTTGTATCATATTGGGCAGGTTGATCTTGTCTCCCCAAAGCAGCCAGACACTTCTTCTCCCTGTCATCACCCTGTTATTATTGGCTGAGTGATTTACTCTGTCTCTGTCTCTACTATATTTATATTCAATATGCTTTATTGCCATGAAGGACAAGGTCAATGTTGCCAAAGCAAAGTGATACACAAAACTTGAAGACAACAGTGACAAAAAGAATAGTAGATATAATAATAATAATAATAATAATAATACTGGAATAATACATATAACAATTAAATATACAATACAGAAATGTAATAATGGGTCAACGTTCAGACTAATTCAACAAAAACAGAACAGCCTCAATTCATCTGGGCATGGACTCTACAAGGTGTTGAAAGTGTTCAACAGGGATGCTGGCCCATGTTGACTCCAATGCTTCCCACAGGTGTGTCAAGTTAGCTGGGTGTTCTTTGGGTGGTGGACCATTCTAGATACACAAGGGATACTGTTGAGCGTGAAAAACCCAGCAGTGTTGCAGTTCTTGACACACTCAAATTAGTGCGCCTGGCACCTACCCTGTTCAAAGGCACTTAAATATTGTGTCTTGCCCATTCATCCTCTGAATGGCACTCCTACACAAGCCGTGTCTGAATTATCTAAATGCTTAATCCTTCTTTAACCAGTTTCCTCCCCTTCATCTACACTGATTTGAAGTGACACCAATAATGGATCATAGCTGTCACCTTGATTCACCTGGTCAGTCATGGAAAACTCAGTATCATTTGTCTATTACTTATAATACATGGAGAAAATAGTACATTTTTATGTTTCCTCCCTTAGCTTGTAGCAAGCTATGACATACCGTGCTGCCAACTCGGTAACATCGGACCTTTCCCCAAAAATATACAAAGTGTTTCTTTGTTTGATTGTTCTGTGAATGTAGAACTTCTCATTTTAAATTTGGGGAGTCTTTTGAATTTGGGGAGTGTCTTAATTAATAGATATTTGAGGCAGGAGATTAGAAAATTGTCTTCACTTTTTAATCTCTCCTGACACAAAGGGATGACAGTCTGTCCTGTCTGGCTAACAACGTTTTTTTTTGATGGCGTCCTGTTTCAATTGCCACGCTATGAGCTCTAATTCTGTATTTGGTGAACGTTTTTCTTTGTTTGGGATCAACATGGATCAACAAAACTGATTGGATTTGCAAAAACTCATCAACGTAAAGGAATTGTATATTTTAACCTAAATCCAATGTCATGGTGAATTGTTTTGGTTGATTTCACATTGACTTCACGTTAGTCGTGAAGTGGGCACGACAAAGCCTATTCCCCTTCAGGAGCCTGAAAACATTTGGCATGGGTCCTCAGATCCTCAAAAGGTTCTACAGCTGCATCATCGAGAGCATCCTGACTGTTTGCATCACTGCCTGGTATGGGAACTGCTCGGCCTCCGGCCACCAGGCACTACAGAGGGTAGTGCGTATGGCCCAGTACATCACTGGGGCCAAGCTTCCTGCCATCCAGGACCTCTATACCAGGCGGTGTCAGAGGAAGGCCCTACAAATTGCCAAAGACTCCAGCCAGCCACCCTAGTCATAGACTGTTATCTCTGCTACCGCCCAGCAAGCGGTGCCGGAGCGCCAAGTCCAAAAGGCTAGGTCCAAAAGGCTTCTTAACAGCTTCTACCCCCAAGACATAAGACTCCTGAACAGCTAATCAAATGGCTACCCAGACTATTTGCATTGTCGTCGTTGTCGTCCCCCCACCCCCTCTTTTACGCTGCTGCTACTCTCTGTTTATTAGTCACTTTAACTCTACCTACATGTACATATTACCTAAATTACCTCGACTAACCTGTGCCCCTGCACATTGACTCCGGTAGCCCCTGTATATAGCCTCACTACAGTTTACTGCTTCTCTTTTAATTATTATTATTTTTATTTTTTTACTTCACTTATTTTTCTTAACTGCATTGTTGGTTATGGGTTGTAAAAGTAAGCATTTCACTGTAAGATTAACACCTATCGTATTTGGTGCGTGTGACAAATAACATTTGACAACTCAACCAAATGTAAGTAGACGTTGTAAATGGACGTTGAACTGACGTCTGTGCCCAGTGGGATATCAAATTGGAGAAAATGTAACGTATTATAAACCTTTACAAGATGTTATAAAGGTTCATACAGGCTTATAACAAGTAATAAAGCATTAACCTGTCAGCTGTAAATGAAGTGTTACTCTCCAGCTGAGGGCTATTCGTAAGGCCATTTTCTCTCTCTCTCTCTCTCTCTGTCTCTCTCTGTGATCCCACAATCCTCTTTCCATATGCTCACCCATCAGTGCTCCTCGAGAGGTATCCTCCCTTGTGGCTATATTTTGAAAGGTGCATCCATTGTGGTCCACATGCACCGGGCTCCTATTCGATCAGTCTTTTTGGAATCACATATTTTGTCATGAAGCGCTGTATTAATGTGTTACTGTTATGGTTATGCAAGCGATGCTGTGTCCAGACAACCGTTCTGGCTTGGTCTCTAGATCTTTCTTTTTCAGGAGTGGGGCTTTAAGCCAGACCCTCCCTCTATAGCATTGCAGAACTAGCTTCTAATGAAGTTTAGATACTCTGAAGAACCCAGTTTAGAGGAAGAATGACCATACTTTAGATTTACTTAGAGAAAGTTCAGTTGCCAAACATTTATTTTGACTATGTTCTACATTGTACAAAAAAGTGAAGACAACAAACTATGAAATTGCATATATGGAATCATGTAGTAACCAAAAAAGTGTTTAAAAAAGTAATTATTTTTTATATTTGAGATTCTTGACAGCTTTGCACACTCTTGGCATTGTCTCAATCAGATTTACCTGGAATGCTTTTCCAACAGTCTTAACCTCTTGCCTCTAGTTGGGACGCTTGCGTCCCAACTAGAGCTCTGGAAATGCAAATGTGCTACGCTAAATGCTAATAGTATTAGTTAAAACTCAAAAGTTCATTAAAATACACATGCAGGGTATCAAATTAAAGCTACACTCGTTGTGAATCCAGGCAACAAGTCAGATTTTTAAAATGCTTTTCGGCGACAGCATGAGAAGCTATTATCTGATAGCATGCACCAATACACTACAACAGAAAAGCACAGCAGGGGACGTAAACAAAATAATTAGCATTTCGGCGTTACACAAACCGCACAATAAAATAGAAAACAGTCATTACCTTTCACCATCTTCTTTGTTGGCACTCCTAGATGTCCCATAAACACTATTGGGTCTTTATTTCGATTAAATCGGGCCATATAAAGCCAAGATATCGTTATATGTAGACTGTGTGATAAACGAAAAAACAGCGATTTCACAACGTAACGTCATTTTTAAAATTCAAAAAGTAGACGATAAACTTTCACAAAACACTTCAAATACGTTTGTAATGCTACTTTAGGTATTAGTAAACGTTAATAAGCGATAAAAATCATCCGTTGGCGATGTAAATATCATTAGCTGTCGTCTTGGAAAAAATTTCAGGAGAGAGCTCTTCCGGAATGATCTGGGCGGAGACCGGAGGTAAGTCGTGCCCCTCTTTCGGTTCAACCAAGAATCAAAGAGGATTCAATTCACAAGACTCTAGACAACATGGGGATGCTGTGGGAGTTGAATGCTCGGTCTTATCTAATTCGGCTCACTGTTAACAATTGCTTGAAGTGGCGCAAGGATATTTATTTCCATTTTCTGTGATCAGGTTTTCCTGCGCTTTCCGATGTAACGCACGTTATGTAATAGCCACAGTCGTGATTTAACCAGTTTTAAAAACGTCCGAGGGTTTCCTATCCACACATTCTAACCATATGAACGTACTATATTCCTGGCATGAGTAGCAGGGCGCTGAAATGTTGCGCGATTTTTAACAAAATGTTCAAAAAAGTAGAGGGTAGGAGCAACAGGTTAAGGAAGTTCCCACATATGCTGAGTACTTGTTGGCTGCTTTTCCTTCATTCTGCAGTCCAACTCCTCCCAAATCTCAATTTGGTTGAAATCCGGTGATTGTGGAGGCCAGGTCATCTGATGCAGTACTCCATCACCCTCCTTGGTCAAATAGCCCTTACACAGCCTGTGTTTTGGGTCATTTTCCTGTTGAAAAACAAATGATAGTCCCACTAAGCGCAAACCAGATGAGATGGTGTATCGGTGCAGAATGCTGTGGGAGCCATGCATAAGTGTGCCTTGAATTCTAAATACATCACAGACAGTGACACCAGAAAAGCACCATTACATCCTCCATGCTTCACGGTGGGAACCACACATGCGGAAATCAACCATTCACCTACTCTGTGTCTCACAAAGAGACAATGGTTGGAACCAAAAATCTCAAATTTGGAGTCATCAGACCAAAGACAGATTTCGACTGGTCTAATGTCCATTGATTGTGTTTCTTGGACAAGCAAGTCTCTTCTTCTTATTGGTGTCCTTTAGTAGTGGTTTCTTTGCAGCAATTTGACCATGAGGGCCTGATTCACGCAGTCTCCTCTGAAGAGTTGATTTTGAGATGTGTCTGTTACTTGAACTTTCTGAAGCATTTATTTGGGCTGACATTTCTGAGGCTGGTAACTCTAATGAACTTATCCTCCACAGCAGAGGTAACTCTGGGTCTTCCATTCCTGTGGCGGTCCTCATGAGAGCCTGTTTCCTCATAGCGCTTGATGGTTTTTGCGACTGCACTTGAAGAAACGCTCAAAGTTCATGAAATGTTCTGTATTGACTGACATTCATGTCTTAGTAATGATGGACTGTCATTTCTCTTTGCTTATTTGAGCTGTTCTTGCCATAATATTGACTTGGTCTTTTACCAAATTGGGCTATCTTCTGTATACCACCCCTACCTTGTCACAATACAACTGCTTGGCTCAAACGCATTAAGAAGGAAAGAAATTCCACAAATTAACTTTAAACAAGGCACACCTGTTAATTGAAATGGTGATTACCTCATGAAGCTGGTTGAGAGATTGCCAAGAGTGTGAAAAGCTGTCATCAAGGCAAAGGGTGGCTACTTTGAAGAATCTCAAATATAAAATATATTTTGATTTGTTTAACACTTTGTTTTGGTTACTACATGATTCCATATGTGTTATTTCATAGTTTTGATGTCTTCAGCATTATTCTACAATGTAGAAAATAGTAAAAATTAAAATTAAAAAAATCCTTGAATGAGTAGGTGTATCCAAATGTTTGACTGGTACTGTACATACTATACCGCTAACAGGGAAATGGGATGCTTTATGGTTGTACTGTACAGTGTGGCACAGATAACAGGTAAATAGGATGCGTTATAGTTATACCATGCAGAACAGCTAACGGTACATAGGATGCTTTATACTGTATGGTGTATGCAGCTTATTGCAACATTTATTATCAAATAGCTTCAATTTCATCTCTCGACCCCTCACTCTGGTCCTCTCTCCCTGACCTCAGGTCACCTGACACTGCAGAACAGTGTCAATTCAGCAGCTTCAGTTCCTTCAATATTAAACATTTTCCCTGGCCAACCAACTTGACTCAACCTGTTTGCTTTAAGAAAGCTGATATTCTTCTTTTCTTTCTTCTTAGAAGCTTTCATTGAGGAGGCTCTTGCTGCTAACCTCATTTTACTAGGCAGAGATGGAATGGAAGTGATGCATCAAACCGCCATTTCACAGATGGTCCTCATCATTTTGTGTTTTTCATTCTCAGGTGTGGCTCCCACCTCCCCAGGCCAGTTCATTAGCAGTAAAAAAAAATGATTGCAGGCAGACCCACATGGTCGGTCACACACACAGAGACACACACATGCACGTACGCACAGACACACACAGATTTAAGCATACATGCGCACACACACACACACACACACCACAAAGGGGGACTTCATATGAGTAGGGGCTGGAGGATGCGGCTTGATATCCCCTGCCTCTTTGAACCAACAAGGGTCGTTTGACGACCCTCTGTTCTCGAAAACAACAGAGCCGATTACCTCGGGCTATGACCGGTTCAAGCTTGCGAGGTCCAACGTAATCACACGACGGAAAACAAGACCGCCGTGCCGGCATACTGTGTTCTGCATTGCACGCCATAGGGAACGATTACATTCTTGTGCGAGCCTGAAAACCAACAGTTAAATCATAAGCTTTGAAAACAGGCACCCACTACTGTAAGCCTAGAGCGGTACAAGGTGAAGTGGAGACTGTCGCCCCTGAGCTGTGATAGAACGTTGAGGGTTTTAGTCTCCAGAGGAGAATCAGTCTGTGATGCAGACATCAGCCTTTATTCCCCTCACTGTGGAAGGGAAACCTCTAGAGGCGCTGGTACACTGGGGACGATAGATAGATAGATAGAAACTCAAAGCTATAGACTGCTCTGAGGGAACTAGGAATTATTAACCAGAGTAAAGTCTAGGGGGAATCTGTGTCACTATGAACTTCTCCATCTGTGGTATTGAGATGCAAAATGACTGTGGGTAGAAAGGGAAATGTGAGATTTGACTGCAGACCAGAAATGAAATGAAATTGTAACTCCGTAGTTTGGATGTAGGCCTGTTCAACTGTAGGACATACTGTACTAACACACACACACACACACACACACACACACACACACAGATGGTTCCCTGTTTTTAGTGTAACACGGAGCAACAATTAATTTAGACGTTGAGCTCACTTCATACTTGATGTATGATATAATTTCCCAACATAACTATAAATAATGATTTATCGCCATGATAATGATAAATAGGCATTATCACTATTGTCCCCTGTGTGTGGCTGGGTATTAGAACGACTGACAGCTGTGGGTGAGATGGCTCCCCTCACAGATGATTCATAGATCCGCTGGTGAAGGGAGACTACTGACATGTAACTGGCTCCCACACCCACACGCTAGTGGGGTGGACGCTGCCTTAACCTCAGCTGGGGCTGAGAATGACCCCCAGCCTCAGCCCGGGCTTCAGCCTCTGCCTCAACCCCCTCAGGCCCAGCCTCTGCCTCAACCCCCAGCCCTAGCTCCAGCCTCAGCCCTACCCTATCCTCCCAGCCACATCCTCGACCCTATACCTCATCCCCAGCCTCAGGTGGCGTATCCGCCCATCCCGTCTTGAGCCGAGGAGAGCACAGCTGCAGCCCAACAGGCTGTTGTTACCGCTGAGTGGTCCCGGCCGACAGCCATGTGAAGTAAGCAGGGCTCTGGGCCAGTAGGAGAAGACAAAAAGGAAAGAGGCAGTAGTACAGACTAAATGGCCCATATCCCCTCTACAGGCTCTGGTCGAAAGTGGTGCACTATATAGGGAATAGGGTGCCATTTGGGATGTATACTGACTCAGAGCTATGGAATGACTGACCTACAAACCTGTCTGTCTTCTCTCCACAAAGAAATACCCACCACAAATCATTTTCATCTGTTTATTAGTTATTATAGCACTGGTAATTATAATCTGCATATGAATCGAGACACAACATTAGGTGCATTAGGTCATGGGTGCAAGAAAAGCATACTGTAACGGCTTGAATGAATAGCTGCAATAATCTTTGGTTGTATAGTATTGGAGAATGGATGGTGTTTATTATTGCTGAGCTGTGTGGTTGGTGGGTCAGATCATGGCAGCAGATGTCTCCCCTGGGGGAGAGCATAGCATGTGTTTAGTGGTTGAAAGTCTGGGTCTGGGTCTGGCTCAGACCTGGGTTCAAGTAGTATTTGTTTTTTTATCAAATGCTTTGAGCATTTGATCGAGCCTGTCTGGGGTGTCAGACGAGGTTTACACGTTTGGAACTACCCCGTTGGTTCAATTGCGCCACGCCAGCTCAATCAAGTGTAGCTTAAACATTGAAAGAAAACGCATACTATTTGAACCCAGGTCTTCAAGCTCATAGAGCAGCCGTAGAGCCCTGCCTGTTGTGTGGAAACTTTGCCATTGTCTGACAAAAGAAGGGGGGGAACGAGAAACGTGTTGAAGGGTTTTTAGAGACACAGTGTGTGCAGGAAATCTAATTAGTCACTGAATACCATGAATGCATTAGATTAAATAAGGAGTTGTGCTAATTAAAATGTGATACAAATAGTTTCCCACCCAGTAAGTTTTATTAAACAAATATACTCAAACTTAGGTCTACATTGTGTTAAAATATTAAAATAAAAGCAAGAGCATTTTACTATTGTAGATTTCTTCTTTATTTAGTTAATTATATTTACTCGCCAACCTGGTTAGAAGTAGTTTTAACTATAGTCATGTGGAATGGTTGTTGTTGAACATACTGAGGTGAATGCCAGGTCGGAGACTAAGTAGCATTTCAAATGGAAATCCTCTCAGTCAATTTAGTGCAGCTAGGTAACACAAAGCAGCTCCCTGTTCTGAATGACACCTGTCAAAACCCCCATTACACCTGGACGTCGTTGGGTGGTCGGTAATGGTTTACACTTTCCACATGAGGTCACAACCCCCAAACAGGAAAGAAGTGAGAAATTGAATCAGTTCTGGGATGTTTCTGGATGAGGCAGAACACATGTTGAGCAGGTGGACGTGGGGGTGAAAGTCTTCCTGAAACGTGAGGAGGTCAGCAAGAGTTTTCCACTGATCTCTTGTGGTTCTGTTATCTCCATGAGTCAAAGGCTGTTTCTACGACATGGCAGGTTTATGGAGAGTTTACCTTGGCCTCTGTAGCGACTTATGCTTCTTCACAAAAAATCACATCGCTCTTGCGTACTCAGACTTGCAGACGGGCTCTCGCTTATATAAAGGTTCGAGTGTCTGAAGAACGGTGCCCTTTTGTTAAAGTCAACTTAACTCATGGAAGGACCTGCCCCGGTCAGACCTGGGTTCAAATAGTATTTGAAGTCTTTCAAACACTTTCGGCGTTTGCGTTAGCAACCTCTCTTATTGTTTTCGTTGCAACAGGCAAAGCTCAATCAAGCACACCTCTACAGTGTTGAACCAAGGTCTTGTCTGGACCCTATTTCAACCATACACATGGTCTTTCCCTGAAGATCTACTTCAAGACTTGAAGGATAGCGCAGGTCATAGATCCTTTTCTGGCCCTGTCAACATCATGCCATTTGGAACAACGAAAAGGTATGAGACTGCATACTGCAGGATTTCAGGTCTCTTTCCAAGCATTCGCCTCCCAGCCCTCTCCCCTGGTGTTCGTGTGATGTCCGAGCTCAATCCAAACATTCAGTAGCCTCCAAGAGAATTATTATGCTCTAACAAGACACAATCTCACCCTATTACCTACAGTATAGTGCGCTACATTTGGACAGCGCCTACGAAAGACTTCTAGTTCTAACAGGCTTTTCCCAAGCGTTGACATTGTCAAAACATCCCCCTATTCCTAAGGCCTAGGCTCTGGCCTAAAGATCTGCACTGCTCTGGCCAAAATAAGTGCACAATATAGGGAATAGGGTGCCATTTCAGACACGCAGCCAGTGAGACACAAAGCTTTATTTCTGAGTAATTCTGAATACTGTAACTAGGACACATAAGAGAGCCATATATCCCGGTGATAAAAGACACCCCTCCTTGGTTTATGTTCTGGATCGTTCGTCATGGTGCCTTGTTGGGTACAGTACGCCCCGCTCATTCACTGTACCTCTGTGTATCCATCCACACTGCTGCCATGGTCGTGGAACTAGAATAGTCTGGCATCCATCGGATCCTAACTCTCTCTGTGAGTCTATTCAACACACAAACACAGTCATGGTGTATGACTGGTCTAGCTCAGTCGACCTCTACGCCCCTATGGGTATCTACCAGGTTTTTTTTTATGGCCATCGTATGGATGGATTTAAAAAAAAAAATGTTTTTACCTATTGCTTGCTCAGTGATACGTGGACAAAGATGAAGACTAAATACTAGGGTAGACTGATTTGAATTCAGTCAAATCAGGAAGTGAACAATTCCAAACCAACACAAAAGAACATACATGAGAACCCCTTCACGTGCCTGACACACTACTGTATTGTCATGTCAAATATGGCATGGACAGTAACTTATCTGTTGCCAATCTGCCTCGATTTGTAAGCTTGATGTATTCATTATAATGCTATAATGTTAATCCTCCCACTGTGCTTAATGATAGTATATAAAGGCCTTTACATTTGCTACTGGGTTTTCTTCTTCGACAAAGCTATAGATTTCCCCTCTCCTTAATAACATCTTAGTTATTCTATAATTAACCAGCATTAAAGCTTTCCTAAGGGGTTCATGGATTCTCTCTCAGGGTAGATGTTGATGTTGTTTACTCAGCTAACTGAATGCCTGTTGTGGTCGATGCTTTAGCGAGAGAGCGAGACCGCACAAGAGCGCGCGCGCGAGAGACTAAGGAACAAGTCCTGTTTCAAAGATTAAACACTGTAAACACAATTAACCCACTTGGGGTTTCTTAAATAAACACAATTAAACAAGCTAAATACCTTTCTGCAGGATATTTCTTTGTGTATCATAAATACAGTGTGTTTTCCCGCCTTCTGCATAGCACAGGATTTTAAAATGAAAATGCCAAATGCAAGTTATGAGTTTTAATTATGCTGTATCTGCTTCTACACTAGAAAGCCAAAAATAATATTAATGGCATGTTAAGAGATAACACTTTGTATTAACTTGCATAAGGCAAAGCAATGCAAGTGTACAGCCATAATTCACAATGATATATATCCACTCTTGGCAAAGGGATTGGACCAGTAATTATTCTATGAGGGGAAGGTATAATTTTGGTGGCAGGCCCAATCGCCATCAATGAAGTATTTCCTATACTAATTTCATGATACATTTCTTATCTTCTTTTACAGATCTCCAGAGCGGAACTCCCAGAACATTAACCCTCATCAAATGGAATTTGCTATATGTACGCTCTTTAGAGGATATCTTGCACAAGCTATCTGACTGTTGGGCCAGCTTGTCAAGAGGACGCAATGTGTGTGGTACTTGACCGAGTTGACTCTGAACTTGAGGCCCCCCTTCTTGGCACTTTGACATTGGCCGCACCTACATGTGGCTTTGGTGCAGCCGTGTGCTATTGGCTGTTGAAGTGACATGATGATGGATGTCAGGACAGGATCACGGTCTGACATATAATCTCAGGCGGTTGGTCGAACACACAGGCTTCTCAGCTCTCTGACCCCCTGGGAGACTTTGAACTCTTCGCTCCTCAAGGTTGACGTGATCACACACAGCAGGTCAATAGGGTCCGCAGCCTCCCTCAGCCACAAGGCTTCCCACTGGTGGGTTAAAGGATCATTGTGAGGTCAGTCCCCAGGGATCAGGTTTTGTAAGCTTGATTTATTCATTATAATGCTATAATGCTAATCCTCCCACTGTGCTTAATGATAGTATATAAAGGCCTTTACATTTGCTACTGGGTTTTCTTCTTCGACAAAGCTATAGATTTCCCCTCAATAACATCTTAGTTATTCTATAATTAACCAGCATTAAAGCTTTCCTAAGGGGTTCATGGATTCTCTCTCAGGGTAGATGTTGATGTTGTTTACTCAGCTAACTGAATGCCTGTTGTGGTCGATGCTTTAGCGAGAGAGCGAGACCGCACAAGAGCGCGCGTGCGAGAGACTAAGGAACAAGTCCTGTTTCAAAGATTAAACACTGTAAACACAATTAACCCACTTGGGGTTTCTTAAATAAACACAATTAAACAAGCTAAATACCTTTCTGCAGGATATTTCTTTGTGTATCATAAATACAGTGTGTTTTCCCCGCCTTCTGCATAGCACAGGATTTTAAAATGAAAATTCCAAATACAAGTTATGAGTTTTAATTATGCTGTATCTGCTTCTACACTAGAAAGCCAAAAATAATATTAATGGCATGTTAAGAGATAACACTTTGTATTAACTTGCATAAAGCAATGCAAGTGTATAGCCATAATTCACAATGATATATATCCACTCTTGGCAAAGGGATTGGACCAGTAATTATTCTATGGGGGAAAGGTATAATTTCAATAAACACACAGGCTTCTCAGCTCTCTGACTCCCTGGGAAACTTTGAACTCTTCGCTCCTCAAGGTTGGCATGATCACACACAGCAGGTCAATTAGGGTCCACTGCCTCCCTCAGCCACAAGGCTTCCCACTGGTGGGTTAAAGGATTATTGTGAGGTCAGTGCCCAGGGATCAGGTTTTCTGAACTTTTATATAGATCTCACCCTACAAGCACACACACACACTTGATCTGATTTACATGTTCTAAAAGGCTGTCCTATTAACACCAAATCAACTAAGGGGATATGGGGATAGATTGGCCAGTGTGACATACTGTTTGTGGTTCCTGGAATGCTTGCAAATGTGCTTGCTGACACAGTACTGTGTGTGATGGAGGTTGAGATGTTAAATGACAGGGCTGTAAAACCGACATAAACTTTACCTTGGTCTGTCTGCTCCCTTCACTTAGTAGGTTACCTCACATGATGGTCTACAGTAGAGAAGTACAACAGAGAAAAGAAGTAGCCTGTGGTATCTCCCTTCATTTTTATAAATGAATTCATGAATTTAATGAAGATAGTCTTCAAGCAGCGATTCCTGGAAGTGGCCAACTGTCAATGTGATGACACAATGATTATGCCCGTAGTTGAATGGAAAAACGATATCCTTATTGTAACGACCTACTGTAGCCGATTTCAGCAGTTGCCGTCTCTTACGTCTCTCTCATTTTATTACCCCTCCTTGGGTCCTTCTGCTTCTCAAGACTGACTGTATGTTGGAAACGATTAGCCATTCACTCACCCCTCGCTGTCGGTGGAAGGCGCATCCTGCACTGTACAGTTTTGGGCAGAAGTAAAATTTTATTTGCAAAGTTTCTCAAGGGGCTACACACGAAACAAAACGGATACTTCAAACAGTCTATCGAAGCTCTGTGCGCATTTCTGTCTACGGATTTGACATCGGAATTTGTTGTAACTATTTTATTCTTTGGGGAGTTTTGTCATTATAGTACTGTATAACTATGGAGTTATGCGCTTCGTGAGGAGTGGCGTTGAGACACCAAAGCCATGGTAAAATGGGATACAGTGAGTCTGGATCTAAATAAAAGTTTATAAAAAAATCTAAGGTGAGATGTTTAACATTTTCCTTTCGGTTCAGGTCATGCCATGTTTGATGTGCGTAAAGATGCGTTCATACAGAGATCACTAATTTCGCGCATAGTCAAACGATTTTCTCTACAGTGAAGTGTTTTGTCAGAGCTCACCTTTTCACTTGTGTTTGCGTACTACTGAAATGAACCAAAATGAATCTGTAACCCTCCAGTGATAGGAGGTAGAAACCTTTTTGTGGTGGATGGATGCGCAGCTGAAGATGGACCGTTCCGCCGCATTCATATTGATACTGTCCATGCTGATGGTGCCAGTTACAAGTCTCCCCTGCCCGCGCCAGTGCACGTGCCCTCAGGCCACAGAGGTGCACTGCACGTTCCGTTCCCTGCTCGCGGTGCCCGCCGGCATACCCAGACAAGTGGAGCGCATGAACCTGGGGTAAGCCTGTTGGATTGACTTTATTCAATGACCCGCAATGAGACCATAGGCCTAAAAAACAAGCGTCATGCACAATAACTTATACCTATGGACGTGCAGTATGTGCATAAAGTATACGATTTGTATTTATGCATGTGCATTGTAGGCCAATATATATATATTTTTTAAAGCTATCAAATATCCACTTTTCATTAGAGGCCTTTGGAATTGTTTACAGTTAAGTACATGTGCTGAGCATGTGCCTGAAATTAATCACTCTGCAACTCACAAGTAAATGTGCATAATGCAATATGCCTACAGTGAGGTCTTATCTAATCTTATTATATGCTTATTATATACCCCATGCTTTTTACTGAGTCATTTTACATATGAGCTTGAGCCATTTCTTAAAAATAACAGAAAGGCCCGCCCACTGTATTAGTTCCCAACTGCCACCTTCATTGACAATGTTTTGATCCAGAGGTCTTAAGTTCAGTCAGGTCTTTAGCCATTTCTTCTTATACAGTCAGAAATGAAGGCACTTTGCTCCACAAAGAACAAGTCAAGTACCTTAATAGTCAGTCATGAATTGCTTTTGTGTCATTGTTGTTTCCTGTAGGTTTAACACCATAAACCATGTGACTCAGACCGCTCTGGCTGGTTTGAGGAAGCTGGAGCTTCTGATGATGCATGGGAATGATCTCCACAACATTCCCAACGGGGCCTTTAAGGATCTCATGTCCTTACAGGTACAAATCAAATGTTATTTGTCACATGCGCCGAATACAACAGGTGTAGACCTTACAGTGAAATGCTTAGTTACTACAAGCCCTGGACCAACGATGCCGTTTTAAGAAAAATAAGTGTTAAGTAAAAAATAAAATAAAAAATAATTCAAGAGCAGCAGTAAAATAACAGTAGCGAGGCTATATACAGGGGTACCGGTACAGAGTCAATGTGGAGGCTATATACAGATGGTACCGGTACAGAGTCAATGTGGAGGCTATATACAGATGGTAGCGGTACAGAGTCAATGTGGAGGCTATATACAGGGGGTACCGGTACAGAGTCAATGTGGAGGCTATATACAGGGGGTACCGGTACAGAGTAAATGTGGAGGCTATATACAGGGGGTACCGGTACAGAGTCAATGTGGAGGCTATATACAGGGGGTCCCGGTACAGAGTCAATGTGGAGGCTATATACAGGGGGTACCGGTACAGAGTCAATGTGGAGGCTATATACAGGGAGTACCGGTACAGGCTATATACAGGGGGTACTGGTACAGAGTCAATGTGGAGGCTATATACAGGGGGTACCGGAACAGAGTCAATGTGGAGGCTATATACAGGGGGTACCAGTTAGTCCAGGTAATTGAAGTAATATGTACATGTAGGTAGAATTAAAGTGACTATGCATAGATAATAAACAGAGAGTAGCAGCAGCGTAAAAGAGGGGTTGGGGGGTGGCACACTGCGTATAGTCCGGGTAGCCATTTGATTACCTGTTCAGGAGTCTTTTGGCTTGGGGGTAAAAACTGTTGAAAAGCCTTTTTGTCGTAGACTTGGCACTCTGGTAGTAGAGAGAACAGTCTATGGCTGGGGTCTTTGACAATTTTTTGGGCCTTCCTCTGACACCGCCTGGTATAGAGGTCCTGAATGGCAGGAAGTTTGGCCCCAGTGATGTACTGGGCCGTACGCACTGCCATCTGTAGTGCCTTGCGGTCGGAGGCTGAGCAGTTTCCATACCAGGCAGTGATGCAACCAATGGTGCAGATGTATAACTTTTTGAGGCTCTGCCAAGTCTTTTCAGTCTCCTGAGGGGGAATAGGCTTTGTCATGCCCTCTTCACAACTGTCTTGGTGTGTTTGAACCATGATAGTTTGTTGGTGATGTGGACACCAAGGAACTTGAAGCTCTCAGCCTGCTCCACTACAGCCCCGTCGATGAGAATGGGGGTGTGCTTGGTTCTCCTTTTCCTGTAGTCCAAATTATCTCATTTGTCTTGATCACGTTGAGCGAGAGGTTGTTATCCTGGCATCACACGGCCAGGTCTCTGACCTCCTCTGTATAGGCTGTCTCATCGTTGTCGGCAAACTTAATGATGGTGTTGGAGTCGTCCCTGGCTATGCAGTCATGAGTGAACAGGGAGTACAGGAGGGGACTGAGCACGGATCCCTGAGGTGCCCCCGTGTTGAGGATCTGCGTGGTAGATATATTGTTACCTACCCTTATCACCTGGGGGCGGCCCGCCAGGAAGTCCAGGATCCAGTTGCAGAGGGAGGTGTTTAGTCCCAGGGTCCTTAGTGATGAGCATTGAGGTTACTATGTTGTTGAACGCTGTGCTGTAGTTAATGAATAACATTCTCACGTAGGTGTTCCTTTTGTCAAGGTGGGAAAGGGCAGTGTGGAGTGCAATAGAGATGGCATCATCTGTTGATCTGTTGGGGCGGTATGCAAATGATGGTGGGTCTAGGGTTTCTGGGATAATTGTGTAGATGTGAGCCATTACCAGCCTTATTAAGCACTTCTAGGCTACAGACGTGAGTGCTACGGGTCGGTAGTCAAAATGTAATTGAAGACACTTGCCAGTTGGTCAGCGCATGCTTGGAGTACACATCCTAGTACTGCGTCTGTGAATGTTGACCTGTTTAAAGGTCTTACTCAAGTTGGCTATGGCGAGCGTGATCACACAGTCATCCGTAACAGCTGATGCTCTCATGCATGCTTCAGTGTTGCTTGCCTCAAAGCGAGCATAGAAGTAATTTAGCTTGTCTGGTAGGCTCGTGTCTGTGCTTCCAGTAATAAACAGGAAATGTTGATTAACATTAAATATCACCTCAGCACTGTAAAGTAGGTTATACAGTATAGTACCAGGCAATTGTTGCATTCTATTATTATATTCTACTCTATTTTACTATAATCTATTCCAGAGTTACCCAAACTCGGTCCTGCACCCTGGGGCCCCCCTGAGTGCACGTTTTGTTTTTTGGGCCTAGAACTACACAGCTGAATTCAAATAATCAAAGCTTGATGATGAGTTGGTTATTTGAAGTTTGGGAAACCCTGCTCTATTGTATTAGGATGATAACTCCCTTACCTCTGCCTTTCTCCCCCTCAGATGCTGAAGATGAGCTATAACAAACTGAAGGAGATCAACAGACACACTCTCCAGGGTCTGTGGTCTCTGACCAGACTCCACCTGGACCACAACCGTCTGGAGTTCATTCACCCAGACACCTTCCAGGGCCTCACCTCCCTACGTCTCCTACAGCTGGAGGGGAACAGACTGCAGCAGCTCCACCCCTCTACTTTTTCCACCTTTTCCATGTTGGGACACTTCCACGTCTCCACCCTCCGGTGAAGCCGAGCATGATGAACTACAGTACCCATAATGCTCTGGACAATATTTTATCCGTTTTATCTTAGTATCGGGCACTTTCTCAATTCCTCTTTCCTCGATTCTTTGCGTCCTCTCTCCTCACCGTCTTCTCAAAACCCATTGTAGAAGGTCAGAGGAGCAGGACCTTCTCTAATGCAGTTGAAAATGAGGCAAGGACATAGGATGTGAGGAATCACGGAAGGAGTTATTGAGATGGAGCCAACATGTTTGAAGCTAACGTTATAATGTCCCTCCTGTCTCCTTATCGATTCATCAGGCACCTGTACCTGTCGGAGAACAGCCTGACCTCGCTGCCCCAGAAGCTGCTGGGAGGAATGCCCCAGCTGGAGAACCTCTTCCTGCATGGGAATCCTTGGACATGTGACTGCAGGATGAAGTGGTTCCCCGACTGGGACAAAAACTCACCAGGTTAGGTATTTTATTTACCAGCTACTCAGTGAATGTACGTATTTGTCAGTAATGGCAGATACAATTGGATCAATGCTCAAAGCATAATGCAGCTGTCATTTTACACATTTGTGCCTTGAAAATGTATGTCCAAAACCTAACCAAACTTCACACTCGGAATTACAAACATCGAATAATGATGTTAATGTTCCCTCTCGTCTTCCTTTCTTCATAGGTGTGCTGAAGTGTAAAAAGGACAGGGCCTACCCAGGAGGTCAGCTCTGCCTTCTGTGTTACTCCCCAAAGAACTTACGAATGAAAGAAGTCCTGAGCCTGGATACACTGGGCTGCTCCAGCCCTGTTATCACCTCTCCTGATCAACCTACGACCCCAGAGGACACAGAGACAGAGCTCATGACCCTGGAGGAGTTCAAGGGGCCATTTGGCAACATTACCTTAGGCCTGACGGACGAACATGGGAACAAAGTGGATCTGGAGTGCAGCGTCGGAGAGCCCCGCAGAGAGTTGTCTAAGGTCAGCTGGGAGCAGGTCAACCCACTGCAGCTGACCTCTAATGTGAGTATCTCTGTGGATCTGGAGTGTCCCATCAACAGGGACAATTATGAGAGACTCTGGAAGCTGATCGCCTACTATAGCGACACGCCCGCTCACCTGCAGAGAGAGATCATGCTGACTAAGGAGCCGGTGCCCAGCTACAGGTAGGCTGGATTAAGAAACTGCTTTTTAACTGATCATTATGGGCCAAATTCCAGCTTCTACTTGAGTAACATTTTCACTTAGTTGTGCATTGAGATCAATGCACGTGAACGTTTGTGGAAGTTAGGATTTGCCCGTATGTGATTTTATATGTTCATTTCAGAGTGGTCCTCAATACAGAGCACAGTTGTCAAACTCATTTTCCCCAAGGGCCACATTCAGTCTTCACTGAGGTCCGGAGGGCCACACATAAAATGTATTGTATTTCCTTGCCATCAAAATGTGCAAAACATTGTCCTCACTCTATTTTTCGATGCTCCCTGACTGTCTAGCTTTCGTTTCGATGACTGTTAGCTCGCTAGACAGAGTGAAGAGACTGTAAATGTAGGTCCATTATTATTTCTACACAGTCTTGATTTGGTTTTAGTCATTTAAATAATGATTGAGATTGTTTTTTCCCCACAAAAATATATAAATATATAGTACCAGTCAAATGTTTGGACACACCTACTCATTCCAGGGTTTTTCTTTTTTCCCCCTCTATTTTATACATTGTAGAATAATAGTGAAGACCTCAAAACTATTAAATAACACATAGGGAATCATGTAGTAACCAAAAACATGTTAAACAAATCCAAATATATTCTTTATTTGATTCTTCTTTAACCCTTTGCCTTGATGACAGCTTTGCACACGCTTGGCATTTTCTCAACCAGCTTCATGAGTTAGTCACCTGGAATGCATTTCAATTAACAGGTGTGCCTTGTTAATTTGTGGAATTTCTTTCCTTCTTAATGCGTTTGAGCCAATCAGTTTGGAAAATTTCAAGAACTTTGAAAGTTTCTTCAAGTGCAGTCGCAAAAACCATCAAGCGCTATGATGAAACTGGCTCTCATGATGTCCGCCACAGGAAAAGAAGACCCAGAGTTACCTCTGTTGCAGAGGATAAGTTCATTAGAGTTACCAGCCTCAGAAATTACTGCCCCAAAAAATGCTTCACAGAGTTCAAGTAACAGACACATCTCAACATCAACTGTTCAGAAGAGACTGCGTGAATCGGCCTTCATGGTCAAATTTCTGCAAAGAAACCACTACTAAAGGACACCAATAATAAGAAGAGACTTGCTTGGGCCAAGAAACATGATCAATGGACATTAGATCAGTGGAAATCTGTCTTTGGTCTGATGAGTCCAAATTTGAGATTTTTGGTTCCAACCATTGTGTCTTTGTGAGATGCAGAGTAGTTGAACGGATGATTTTGCATGTGTGGTTTCCACCATGAAGCATGGAGGAGGAAGTAGGATGGTGTGGGGGTGATTTGCTGGTAACTGATTTAGAATTCAAGGCATGTCTACCACAGCATTCTGCACCAATACGCCATCCCATCTGGTTTACACTTAGTGGGACTTAGTGGGACTATCATTTGTTTTTCAACAGGACAATGACCCAAAACACCTCTAGGCTGTGTAAGGGCTATTTGACCAAGAAGGAGGGTGATGGAGTACTGCATCAGATGACCTGGCCTCCACAATCACCCGACCTCAACCAAATTGAGATAGTTTGGGATGAGTTGGACCGCAGAGTGAAGGAAAAGCAGCCAACAAGTGCTCAAAATATGTGGGAACTCCTTCAAGACTGTTGGAAAAGCATTCCAGGCGAAGCTGGTTGAGAGAATGCCAAGAGTGTGCAAAGCTGTCATCGAGGCAAATGGTGGCTACTTTTTTGGTTACTACATTACTACTATACTTCCATGTGTTATTTAATCATTTTGATATCTTCACTATTATTCTACAGGGTAGAAAATAGTAAA
The DNA here is from genome assembly GCF_034236695.1 of Oncorhynchus nerka. Lineage (NCBI taxonomy): Eukaryota > Metazoa > Chordata > Actinopteri > Salmoniformes > Salmonidae > Oncorhynchus > Oncorhynchus nerka. The sequence goes on from NC_088397.1 coordinate 28,728,919, forward strand.
AAGAAAGAAAGATTAGTAGGTGTTTCCAAACTTTTGACTGCTACTCTATATATTAATAATAATCAAACCACCCGCAGGCCGGATTGAATGGGCCTTGAGTTCAATATGTGATATAGAGCATCTAATTTCATACTGCTATGTTATGTGTTTTTTTTCTAATAAACTCAAACTTCTTGATCTCCAGGTACAGGCAGGACCTGGAGAGAGATGCGTTGTACTACACAGGGGTTAAGGCTAACATGGTAGCTCAACCATCCTGGCTGATGCAGAGCTCTGTGGACCTGCAGCTGAACAGGCCCCAGTCCACTGGGAAGAGCGTCAAGCTGATCCTCAGCACCCACCTCACACAGATCGTGGAGCCTGAGCTGGAGCGCAGACAACGCAGGACATGGGTCATGATAGAGAACACAAACACTACCAGGACGGCGCTGAGTGTTGTAGTGGGCAGCTCTGCTGCAGTAGACTGTAACGTGTTGAGCTCAGGAGACACAGCGGTTCGCTGGATGCTGCCAGACGGGACCCAGTTGGAGGCACCGTACAGCAACCCAGACAACAGGGTATCAGTGTCGAGCACCGGCAGGTTGGATATTAAAGCTGTAGGACACTCAGACTCAGGGATATATTACTGTATTGCCCAGGTCTCTGACGACCTCAGTGTCCTCCCTTTCCGCCTGACGGTCGCGGAGTCCTCCAGTCCTCCCCCTCTTGGAGGGGATGAGACGGCGCCTACCCTCGTAGAGGGGTTCACCGGTGTCCCTCTCACTCTGAACTGTGTCGTGTCTGGCTCTCCTGACCCTGAGATCAACTGGATCCTTCCTGACAGCAACATAGTGAGTCACAGAGCCAACTCTTCTAGAGCGCTGGTGTATTCCAACGGAACTCTGAGAGTCCCAGAGAGTCGACTGACAGACAGTGGATATTATAAGTGTGTGGCCATGAACCAGAATGGTGTGTATTCCCTGGCTACTAAGGTGACTCTCACCAGACAGTTAGGAGCAGAGATGCGACCACTGAGGAGAATGAGGCCACAGTCCGCTTCAGGGGTCAACACCAGGGTCAAAGCCCCCATGGAGGACACTGAGGAGGCATCAGGGGACAATGAGGACGCACAGGAGGAAGTCCCCTCCTCCTCTTCCTCCTCATCCTCACCCCCGAGCCGTGTGGAGCTAATGAATCGGCGGAGAGGTCAAGGTTCAAACAGGGGTGGAGGACATCCATTTAGAAACACATGGAGGCGACCTGCTGCACCTAGAAAACCAACCACGACAGGGACTAATGACGAAGACAAGAAAAACACAGTGGAGACGAGGAGGAGGATTAACGTGGCAAACAAAAATATAGACCCGGAGAAGTGGGCGGACATTTTGGCCAAAATCCGTGACAAGAACGGACAGGGTAACATTATCATAACACCCAGCTCAACTCACCTCACCACAAAGAAGAATCAGGAGTCAACGACAACGGCCAGTGCTAAGCAGACAGAGTCTCCGGGCAACATAGAGGGGTCAATAGACGACCTCCACGAGGAAGAGGAGAAAGAGCTATACACACCCACTATTATACCGCATACACCCACTCTACACACTACTTACACCACAGACTCCGATGCGGATACAGGCACAAATCATGCTCGTTTCACGCAGCCGGTTACAGAGCCTGTCACATCTGTTCCCCAGCAGCCCAGTAACACTGTCACACACACAAAGACGCCAGGCAGGCACACAGTCACACCCACACACTCCCAGATCCTGGGTCAGCTGCGTGTGAACGTCTGGACCAGTTCTTCATACCACGATTCTTTACAAGGAGAAAATCAAAGCACCACCCCCACCGCTTCGGCTACAGATGGTGAGGCGATTACAGAGTCTGATATCTCACCCACGTCTGAGGATAATCAGGGGGCGGAAGACGCTAACGAACCCAGTGTTTTTAACAGCTATAATGAAGGAGGTGACGCTGAACTTGACCCGTCACTCACCACCACCGCAGTTAGAGGGTACTCTGAATCGGAGACGGAGAGCGATGAATTTGATCGCTCTCTCACCGAGACTCGGAGCACAACTGCTAAGCTAGAAACACGTACACGGCTAAAGCAGCATGCAACGTCGAATATAACCCATCTTCCACTCCCCGCACCCTCTCCCACAGCCGAGCTCACTTCAGCTGTGTATATGACGAAGGAAACTCCAGGGGAGGTGGCTACTCGACTCAGAACCCAGAACCCCAGGAGGAGGAATGGGGGAGGGGGCAGGAGAAGACGGCCCAATACGGGCAGAAAGAAGCCAAAGCCTAATAATCCGTTGAGAAGTGATTTTACAACCGCAGCCACACCTAAGGACGCGCTCCCAACAACTACCAAGGCAACCACTGCCACGTGGACTAAAATAGAAGCGTTCGACAAGGCCAAAAGCATGACGGACAGGTTTAATACCGCAGTTCCATCGACGGGCAGCCAAGCAACGTCATCAGGCCGAGTGAGTCACGAAGAGAACACAGGAGTCTCTTTATACCAAGACAGGAGTGACCCTTCAGTGAAGCCTACAACACGAAAGGGCACCCTTTCACCACACGCCAAACCACTGTTCAGGAGCACAACAGCCCCACTGGCGTCTCCCACAGCCTCTTTAACAGAAACATATAAACAAACATCCCAGAGCAGCCATCACAGAGCAGCCCCAGAAAGAGCCTCTCAGACTCCGAACACTCCGAGCCCAGTCCCAGAGCAATCGGATGTGCACACGACAGCCAGTCAGGGGACATTTACAAGCGTCCCCCTTCCTGCAGTTAAACCAACCGAGACAACACAAAGGGGAGGCAGCGCTACTGTAGACCTTCACCCTGTCCCAAGTCCTGACAAGTCCCCGGAGAATCGCAACACTCGACCGGGAGTGCTACCAGATGGACAGCCCAACACACCAGACAATCGATATACAGAAGGTACGACTGAGGTTAAAAAAGTGCCGGTCAAAGAGATTGACAGCGTGTCCCCATCTATCTGGCATGAAATAACCAGTGCACACGGCACAACACACGCCCCGGGTGCCTCAACAAAAGAGCCCTTTCATGAAGAGGCAGGACATGAGAAGGCTCGGGTTAGTACCACTGAAATGCCGGTGACATCTGAAAGCTCTTATCGCGGATCTGATCCTTCTAAAACAGTCACTGTTAAGCCCGGAACAACCTTTGATGGGCACTATAACGTCAGAGAAAGCACTTCCGCCACAGGCAAAGACCGAACACCATTGGAAAATGTTGTGGTTTTTGTTGCTGCTACGACAACAAAGGGTGTTACTTCAACTATGTCACCTGTCACCTCCACATCAGTGAGGGCATCTGTAGTTTTCCCCTCTAGGGTGAAGCCTCAAATCCCTGTACTAAACACTCCATCCACTAGGGTCAGGACCCAACCTTCATCCAGAACAGTGGAGGTTCCCTCCAACTCCAACCACATCCCAGACAGTCACAGAGAGAGAGTCCTCATCTCTCAACCCGACCAGAGGAACAACCCGATCCTCAACAGAGACTCCATCCTAATCACCAGATCTGACCCCGACAGACAACCACCACCAGCCGACTCCCACACCACGACTAAACTAGAGTCAACTGACATCAAGCCTGATCCAGTCACCGGTGTTAAACCAACCACCACAGAACCCAGAACACCCCACAGGCACAGGACAGTCACAAACGCAAACACTCAGATGGTCAAACAGACGACCACCACAACCACTCTCACTCCCACCACCACAATGAGCGTTTCTCAGACTTCATTTGTGTCTTTGTCGAAGCCTCAGAGTCCATCTAGTGGGGGCCAGAGGACAGAGACCCCTACCCAGACACAGGGGTTATCAGGTGGGGTGTCTGGAGGTGATCAGAGACCCTCCGTAGAAGATCCTGTTGTAAGAGGGAAGCCCCGGATCACCAACGTGGATGTGCAGACAGTGACAGTGAATGCAGAGATGGATGCACAGCTGCCCTGTGTGGCTGTAGGGGAGCCCAGGCCTTTCCTCTCCTGGACGAGAGTCTCCACTGGTATGTATAACAGCACTTCCTTTTGTGTTCTCCCCTCTTCATAGAACATCCTCCTTCACTCTCTGTTACAGAATTACACCGCTGTATGTAAGCCTGTTAATGTAACAAAAAAAGGAGAATCCTATTTGTCATGATATAAGATATGCTCCATTCTTGTGTTTCAACAGACAACATGTTGTAGAAATAATCCTTTATCTGCATTGTTTTAATCTACTCGATGTCTTTAAACAAGTGTTATTTTCATTCATGCAGGAGCGACAGTAGCCCAGAACACTCGGGTCCAGAGGTTCGAGGTCCATCCCAACGGCACGTTTATCATCCGTAACAGCCAGCCCCAGGACCGAGGCCAGTACCTCTGTATGGTCCAGAACCAGTATGGCGTGGACAAGATGGTGGTCTCCCTGATGGTGCTGGCCCAGCATCCCAGAGTGCTCCAGCCGCGCTACCGCGATGCTACCGTGTACCACGGGGACGGCATCGATCTGGAGTGCCAGGTACAGGGACATCCCATGCCCCGGGTCACCTGGGTGCTGCCTGACAGGGTCCACCTCACTGCCTCCCCAGCCCTGGGCCCTGCCAACCCAGCCAGTGGCCCCCAGCCCGGCCCTCAGTCTGGCCCCAAGCGCGTGGACCTCCTCGGTAACGGTACTCTCCGGATAACCCAGGCCAGCTACACAGACAGAGGGATCTATAAATGTATCGGCAGCAGCGTGGCGGGAGCCGACACCGTCTCTGTCCGACTCCATGTGGCAGCCTTGGCTCCAGTCATCCAGCAACCTCGCTATGAGAACGTGTCCCTCCCCGAGGGCCGCACGGCCTACATCCACTGCACCGCCAAAGGAGCCCCTACACCCATCATCCGCTGGACCACGCCCGACGGAGTCCAGCTCCTCACCTCGCAGTTCGTCAACGGCCGCCATTTCTTTGTCTTCCCCAACGGGACACTGTACATCCGTGGGCTAGGCAAAGGCGACGCGGGGAGATATGAGTGTGTGGCCAGTAATGCGGTAGGAGCCTCCAGGAGAACCAGCATTCTGACAGTACTGAGACTCCCATCCTCCACCGAGGCCAGGATTACCTCCTCGTCTCCCCAGAGGACTGACGTGGTCTATGGGGGGCTGCTGAGGCTCGACTGCATTGCCACAGGAAAACCAGAGCCCAGGATCGTCTGGAGGACCCCCTCTAAGAAACTAGTGGATTCCCAGTACAGGTATGCATCTTCTGGCATCTTTTTCACTCACTGTCTAATATGCCCTTCAGGCCATTCTCTGTATGTATAGTACTTTTTCCACATTTTGTTTTGTTACAGCCTGAATTTAAAATGGATTAAATTGAGATTTTATGTCACTGGCCTACACACAATATGCCATTATGTCAGCGTGGAATTATGTTTTCAGACATTTTTACAAATGAATTCAAAATGAAGAGCTGATATGTCTTGAGTTAATAAGTATTCAACCCATTTGTTAGGGCAGGAAAAAGTCACATAATAAGTTGCATGGTCTGTGTGCAATAATGGTGTTTAACGTGATTTGTAAATGACTACCACATCTCTATATCCCACACATACACTTATCTACAAAGTCCCTCAGTCAAGCAATAAATTCAAACACCGATTCGATCACAAAGACCAGGGAGGTTTTCCAATGCTTTGCAGCGAAGGGCACCTATTAGTAGATGAGTAACATGGCATGGCGAAGTTATTATTATTATTATTATTTTTGACCTTTATTTAACTAGGCAAGTCAGTTAAGAACAAATTCTTATTTTCAATGACGGCCTAGGAACAGTGGGTTAACTGCCTGTTCAGGGGCAGAACGACAGATTTGTACCTTGTCAGCTCGGGGATTCGAACTTGCAACCTTTCGGTTACTAGTCCAACGCTCTAACCACTAGGCTACCCTGCCGTCCCGTATTAATTACACTTTGGATGGTGTATCAATACACCCAGTCACTGCAGAAGATACAGGCGTCCTTCCTGCCAGAGAGGAAGGAAACCGCTCAGGAATTTCACCATGAGGCCAATGGTGATAGGAGAAAACTGAAGACGGATCAACAACATTGTAGTTACTCCACAATACTAACCTAAATTACAGAGTGAAAAGAAGGAAGCCTGTTCAGAATTAAAATGTTCCAAAATATGCATCCTGTTTGCAAAAAATGTGGCAAACAAATTCACTTTATGTCCTGAATACAAAGCGTTACGTTTGGGGAAAATCCAACACAACACATCACTGAGTACCACTCTTCATATTTTCAAGTTATGATAGAAAGCGATGGAAATAGAGCTAACCACAGGCAAAATCCTAGAGGAAAGCCTGGTTCAGTCTGCTATCCAACAGACACTGGGAGACAAATTCACCTTACAGTAGGACAATAACCTGAAACACAAGCCCAAATATACACTAGAGTTGCTTACCAAGTATGTTCCTTAGTGGCCTAGTTACAGTTTAGACTTAAATCGGCTTGAAAATGTATGGCAAGACTTGAAGATGGCTGTCTAGAAATGATCAACAACCAATTTAACAAAGCTTGAAGAATTATTTAAATAATAATGTGCAAATATTGCACAATCCAGGTGTGCAAAGCTCTTGGAGACTTACCCAGAAAGACTCAGCTGTAATCGCTGCCAAAGGTGATTCTAACATGTATTGACTCAAGGGTGTGAATACTTATGTAAATGAAATACGTGTGTATTCTATTTTCAATATATTCGCAAAGATTTCTAAAAACATGTTTACACTTTGTCATCATATGGGGTATTGTGTGTAGATGAGTGAAAAAATATATATTTAATCCATTTTGAATTCAGGCTGTAACACAACAAAATGTGGAATAAGTCAAGGGGTATGAACACTTTCTGATGGCAATGTATGTCAACTGTCAGATCATCAGATGTTATCATGAATGACAAGGTTTACTGTGAAATCATACAGGCACATTTTCTATTCCCTAAAGTTTAGCTGAAAAACCATTTAAAAAAATACCTAAAATGGTGGCTTCACAAACGATAACAGCTTGTTTTTGTTGGGGGGGGGTTTCAGCTTCGACCCCAGAATAAAGGTGTTCACCAACGGTTCTCTGGCCATCCAGGCCATGACAGAGAAAGATGATGGGGACTACCTGTGTGTGGCCCGAAACAAGATGGGGGACGACTACATGCTTCTGAGGGTTAACGTGCTGACCAAGCCGGCCAAGATTGAGCAGAAGCAGCTGCTGGCCAGTCAGAAGGTCTGTCTTTTGTCTTAGGTTTCTATGCAAATAATGGGCCACATCCCAAATGGCACCCTATTCCCTGTACAGTGCACTACTTTTGACCAGAGCCCTATGGGCCTTAGTGAAAAAGAGTGCACTATATGGTTGTCATGCAAATATTTCGGTTGATTTTCTGTATAATGTACGATTGGATAGACAATAAATATTTTTGAATCTGAAGGTGATGTATGGAGGAGACCTGAAGGTGGACTGTGTAGCGTCTGGCCTCCCGAACCCTGAGATCCGCTGGGCTCTGCCGGACGGCACCATGATCAACACACTGAAACAGACGGATAGTAGGGCTAGAGGTGGGCGCACCCGCAGGTACTTGGTATTCAACTTCACACATACCGTTATTGAATCACATAATACAGTATGTACACCCAATCTGTTATTGAAGCACATTAACTGCATAGTCGATAAGGATCCCAGTACAATTTTCAAACAATCACCCCCCCCTCCCCCTTCAGATACGTGGTGTTCGACAACGGGACGTTGTACGCCAACGACGTGGGGATGAGAGAGGAAGGAGACTACACCTGCTACGCTGAGAACCAGATAGGGAAGGATGAGATGAAGGTTCACGTCAAGGTTGTGGCGGACCCTCCGATCATCAGAGACAAAACTCAAAGCCCTGAAGTCGTCAGGGTTCTTTATGGGGAGACCGTGTCTCTGAAGTGCAGCGCCAAGGGAGAGCCGAACCCAGTCATCACGTGGCTCTCCCCCACTAACCGGGCCATTGCCTCCTCCCCGCTAAGTACCAGGTCCATAATGATGGTACATTAATGGTCCAGAAGGCACAACACTTTGATGCTGGTAACTACACCTGCACAGCTAGGAACAGTGCCGGCCAGGACCGCAAAGTCACCAGGGTGGAAGTCCTTGTGACGCCGCCGACCATCAACGGACTGAGAGGTATGGTCAACACTATCAGAGTGACGGCTATAAGGGACCAGCGCACCATGCTGGCCTGCGAGGCCGTGGGGACACCCATCCCCCAGGTCATGTGGGTGTTACCGGAGAACATCGTTCTCCCGGCACCATACTACGGCAGCAGAATGACAGTGCATCGTAACGGTACGTTGGATATACGTTCGCCGAAGGGGACCGACTCGGCTCAGCTGGCCTGCATCGCACGCAACGAGGGCGGGGAGGCCAGGCTGATGGTCCACCTGGAGGTTAGAGAGATGGTAGAGAGGCCGCAGCTCAGAGGGCCCAAAACAGAGAGCCTCTCTCTAACGGTAGGCAGTACCATGACCCTGAACTGCTCCTTTGAAGGAGGCCCAGCACCCCCAACGGTAACCTGGATCCTCCCTAATGGTTCCCCAATCATGAGGGGTGCCCAGTTCTCCAAGTTCTTCCACCGACCTGACGGCTCCTTGGTCATCACTAACCCCTCTGTCTCTGAGAGTGGTATGTACCGCTGCCTGGTGAGGAATGTCGCCGGGCTAGTGGAACGTACTATTACTTTAGCCCCGGAGAGGAAACCAGAGATCAATAACCGCTACAACTCCCCCATCAGTATTATGAATGGGGAGAGCCTCCAACTCCACTGTCTCTCCACGGGGGACCCCCTCCGGTTAACGTGGACCCTGCCCAGTGGAGTGGTCCTGGGGCGGACACAGAGAGCCGGTCGCTACGCCGTCCTAGCCAATGGGACGCTCGCAATCCAGCAGGCGTCCGTCTACGACCGCGGCTCCTACGTCTGCCGAGCGGCCAACGAGTACGGCAGCGCCCTGCTCTCCGTGCCCGTCATCGTCATTGCGTACCTGCCTCGCATCACCAATGGCTCGCCTCCCGTGATATACGCTCGCCACGGCGTGGCGGTCCAGCTGAACTGTATTGCCACGGGGATCCCCCGAGCTGAGATTGCCTGGGAGACGCCGGATAGGACGCGGCTAGCGGTCAGTGCCCAGCCACGCCTCTTTGGCAACAAGTACCTCCACCCACAAGGTTCTCTCATCATCCAGAACCCCACGCAGAGAGACCAGGGCTTCTACAAATGCACCGCCAGGAACGTGATAGGGGTCGACACTAAAGCCACCTATCTACATGTGTTCTGATTAGCCTTAGACAAATAGGTTTTCATCATATGCCCAAGAAACTGCCAAAGGAGCTGAGCACAGCCAATACTTTTCATCCATCCACATGATGTTGGAGAGCCTTTGAATCACTGTCAATGCAAAGTAAAGATACATTTTCCAACTGGTAGCTATCTGTCCTGTGACATCATTCAAGGCCATGATTCAGCTGCATTTCAACCACCATTTTGTGACACAGCCATTTTTCACTCATCAAAAAAAGACTTTGCTATGAAGGACTTTAAATCTTCTGCGCTGACAATGACAATGTATGTCAAACAGTTTTGATAAGCATAGCTAAATATCTTATGTTCGATTTAATGAAAAGATTCAAAATGATACAGAAAATAACCAATATTGCTGAAATGAGGACGATTTCAGGGGACCTAAGCAACAATGGCTGGTGTTTAAATAACTGTTTCCCAATCATCCATATCATCTTACTATCTTAACCAAAAGTATTTTTAAAGACTCGTAACCCTGCTATTTTACAGGAGAGACTCACACATTACCGTTTACTGTGATGATTGTACATGCAATATGGTTTAGATCTGATTGCAACCCTCATAGGTGTCAACATCAGCACATAGAATAATACTAATATGGTTTTACATGCCCTCATTATTAAATTATTTGTCTTTAAAAGACTCTTGATGTATAGGAATTTTACACATTTTTAAATAAAGAGAAGCTCAAAATCCATCGGAATCTTGTAGAATATTACTTGTATACGTTTGAGAAAAGACTATGGATGCATCCCAAATAAGGCACGTTATTGGAAATAGGGTGTGATTTAAGATGCAGCCGTAGTGTATGGGCCCTGGGCAAAAGTAGTGCACTACAAAGGGAATAGGGTGCAATTTGGGAAGGGGATAAGAATTTAGAACTAGGTCAGGACAGATTAGGGATCTGTCTTCCAAGAGTAAACATTTTCAAACGTAGCTCTGGGGATTATTATACAGTCATGGTCCCACTCTTGCTAAAAGGAGAACCATCTGGTTGTGTGTGGGAAATCCCCTGTTAGTTCACTGGTTTCCCTCTGAAAGAATTCCCACTTTAACTCTACAGACTTAATTGTAATCAGCTTTCATGATTTATGAAATCCACTTGAAGTGGTGCAGTACCGCTGCCAGAGGGATGACATAGAGCCTGTGTTTCTTTGACTATTGATGGACCTGCTCTTCAGTAAATGGTCCATACATTTGGCTGTTGAGCCCGAAATAAATGTTCCCTCTTTTGTTTCAGATAATCGAAGAAATAAAGGCTTTAGCTGTCTCTCACTGACCCCCAGGCCCAGGTCAAACACAAAGCAGACACCACCCAGGGACACTGCTCACATCTTAGACACACCTGTGGTCCTGTCTGTCCCAGGACTATAGAGATGAAGTCGTCCATTTGCCATTACAGTACCATATTGTCATCAGCACTAAGTAGTGCGGTCTTGCTGCGTTTATATGAACTATATCTTTCCACCTCCACTCTGCTCTGTCTCTAACATAGTTAACGTAATACCCTATTATGCAGATAGTGAGACTGATGACATCATAGGAGAGAGAGAGAAAGACAGAGAGAGGGGATGAGAGAAAGAGAGAGAGGTAGTGAGCTCATGGGCTCCTGAGTTCTTCTGCAAAAACATAGAAATAGAGTTGGATCAATGTAGATAAACTTGAATTTTTTTGCAAGGACTTATACAGGATACTAACCTCAACATCAAAACCTTCAATCCAAATCCAAATTCCATACATAAAACCTTGATTTTGGACAAAATTACCTGAATGAACTATTACTACAAAGGACTTGGACTCAGTACCGGTACCCCCTGTATATATCTGCGTTATTGTTATGTACTTTTCTTGTTACTTTTTAATGATTATTTTTTTTAAATTCACTTTAGTTTATTTAGTGAATATTTTCTTAACTCTATTTCTTTAACTGCATTGTTGGTTAAGGGATTGTAAGTAAGCATTTCACGGTAAGGTCTACTACACCTGTTGTATTCGGCGCATCTGGCAAATCAATTTTGAACAAACCAAAACCTGCAGAAGAAACACAGCGGAACCTGGAAATACCATCCTACACAAAACTGAGTGAGTAATGTTCAGTCTGAACCTACTTCTGAAGCCAAGAAATTCAAAGACTAATCTCTAGGTAATTTTGTTATATACATCTTAATAAATAAGGCTACTAAGTGTAACATTATAGCTTCCGTCCCTCTGCTCGCCCCTACCTGGGCACGGCCCTTGCAGAGCAAAAACGGAACAACTACTTCAAGGTCTCACAGCGTGTGATGTCACCAATTGAAACGCTATTAGCGCGCACCCCGCTAACTAGCTAGCCATTTCACATCAGTTACATAAGCTACCAAACTGCTAGGACAGAACTGACCTGGCTGCAACTTCAATTAGCACTGAAGTGTGAAGTGAGAGGTGTGAAAACTCTTGAGCCCAACAATGGCAGGAGAGTTTCACAGCCAGCAGAACAGCCCACCTCAGACCCGGACCACAATCTCAACACCACAATGGGACAGACAACACAGGACCCACCAACCCAACAGACCCCACACACCCCTTACAGGCCCCCTGTCAGTTCCCCTGATATCTCTCTTGACAACCCCCACATATCCACTAAGGACACACAAAAGCCAGAGATTGTGTTCCTCATTGACTCAAATGGAAAATACATTCAATAGGATAAACTTTTTCCCCAAACACAAAGTGGCTAAACTCTGGTGTCCAAACACTAGGCCCTGGAGCTGTTGTCAGAAGACAGACTACGGTCCCCCAGGCACATCAAAATTCACACAGGCACAAATGACCTGAGGGCACAGCATGAAAGGGTGGCCACAGCACTCAATGGAGTGATTGAACAAGTGGTTATCTCCACCCTGCTACCATGAAAATACTTTCACCCTGCCACCATACAGCGGGTGAATGCAAGCATTTTGCGAGACTGTGCCTCAAAACCTAATGTCTACCTGGCCCACCACTCCACCCTGGATTTTAACAGCCTTTATGACCAGGTCCACCTCTACAAGGCAGCAATCCCAGCTTTTGCCAGGACCGTGAAGGATGTCACCCTCAACCGTAGCCACAGCACCTCAGACAGCAGCAAACAGAGCAACGGACAAACCTCCCAGACCAGCGAGACCCCCTCCTGAAGGACCTGCACCGAGGCCACAGCATCGCCAGCCACACCCAAGACCAAATCAAATCAAATTTTGACCACCCCAAGCAAACCCTGGCCACACCCTATATACAGTTGAAGTCAGAAGTTTACATACACCTTAACCAAATACATTTCAACTCAGTTTTTCACAATTCCTGACATTTAATCCTAGTAAAAATTCCCTGTCTTAGGTCAGTTAGGATCACCACTTTATTTTAAGAATGTGAAATGTCAGAATAATAGTAGAGAGAGAATGATTTATTTCAGCTTTTATTTCTTTCATCACATTCCCAGTGGGTCAGAAGTTTACATACACTCAATAGGTATTTGGTAGCATTGCCTTTAAATTGTTTAACTTGTGTCAAACATGTTGGGTAACCTTTCATCAGCTTCCCACAATAGGTTTGTTGATGTTTGGCCCATTCCTCCTGACAATGCTGGTGTAACTGAGTCAGGTTTGTAGGCTTCCTTGCTCCCACACGCTTTTTCAGTTCTGCCCACAAATGTTCTATGGGATTGAGGTCAGGGCTTTGTGATGGCCACTCCAATACCTTGACTTTGTTGTCCTTAAGCCATTTTGCCACTTTGGAAGTATGCTTGGGGTCATTGTCCATTTGGGAGACCCATTTGCGACCAAGCTTTAACTTCCTGACTGATGTCTTGAGATGTTGCTTCAATATAGCCACATAATTTTCCTTATTCATGATGCCATCTATTTTGTGAAGTGCAACAGTCCCTCCTGCAGCAAAGCACCCCCAAAACATGATGCTGCCACCCCCATGCTTCACGGTTGGGATGGTGTTCTTCGGCTTGCAAGCATCCCCCTTTTTCCTCCAAACATAACGATGGTAATTATGGCCAAACAGTTCTATTTGTGTTTCATCAGACCAGAGGACATTTCTCAAAAAGTACAATCTTTGTCCCCATGTGCAGTTGCAAACTGTAGTCTGGCTTTTTTATGGCAGTTTTGGAGCAGTGGCTTCTTCTTTGCTGAGTGGCCTTTCAGGTTATGTCGATATAAGACTCGTTTTACTGTGGATATAGATACTTCTGTACCTGTTTCCTCCAGCATCTTCACAAGGTCCTTTGCTGTTGTTCTGGGATTGATTTGCACTTTTCGCACCACAGTACATTAATCTCTAGGAGACAGAACACGTCTCCTTCCTGAGTGGTATGATGGCTGTGTGGTCCAATGGTGTTTATACTTGCGTACTATTGCTTGTACAGATGAACGTGGTACCTTCAGGCGTTTGGAAATTGCTCCCAAGGATGAACCAGACTTCTGGAGGTCTACAATTTCTTGTCTACAATTTTTTGGCTGATTTCTTTTGATTTTCCCATGATGTCAAGCAAAGAGGCACTGAGTTTGAAGGTAGGCCTTGAAATACATCCACAGGTACACCTCAAATTGACTCAAATTATGTTAATTTGACTATCAGAAGCTTCTAAAGCCTTAACATAATTTTCTGGAATTTTCCAAACTGTTTAAAGGCACAATCATTTTAGTGTATGTACACTTCTTACCCACTGGAATGGTGATACAGTGAATTATAAGTGAAATAATCTGTCTGTAAACAATTGTTGGAAAAATTACCTGTGTCATGCACAAGTGCACAGTCCTAACCGACTTGCCAGAACTATAGTTTGTTAGCAAGAAATTTGTGGAGTGGTTGAAAAAAACAGATTTAATGACTCCAACCTAAGTGTATGTATGTTATATCCTGCCTGTTTGGCCCTGTCCGGGGGTATCGTCAGATGGGGCCACAGTGTCTCCCGACCCCTCTTGTCTCAGCCTCCACTATTTATGCTGCAGTAGTTTATGTGTCGGGGGGCTAGGGTCAGTCTGTTATTTCTGGAGTATTTCTCCTGTCTTATCCGGTGTCCTGTGTGAATTTAAGTATGCTCTCTTTAATTCTCTCTCTCTTTTTCTTTCATTCTCTCTCTCTCGGAGGACCTGAGCCCTGGACCATGCCTCAGGACTACCTGGTCTGATGACTCCTTGCTGTCCCCAGTCCACCTGGCCGTGTTGCTGCTCCAGTTTCAACTGTTCTGCCTGCGGCTATGGAACCCTGACCTGTTCACCGGACATGCTACCTGTCCCAGACCTGCTGTTTTCAACTCTCTAGAGACAGCAGGAGAAGTCGTGATACTCTGAATGATCGGCTATGAAAAGCCAACTGACATTTACTCCTGAGGTGCTGACCTGTTGCACCCTCGACAACCACTGTGATTATTATTATTCGACCCTGCTGGTCATCTAGGAACATTTGAACATCTTGGCCATGTTCTGTTATAATCTCCACCCGGCACAGCCAGAAGAGGACTGGCCACCCCTCATAGCCTAGTTCCTCTCTAGGTTTCTTCCTAGATTCTGGCCTTTCTAGGGAGTTTTTCCTAGCCACCGTGCTTCTACACCTGCATTGCTTGCTGTTTGGTGTTTTAGGCTGGGTTTCTGTACAGCACTTTGTGACATCAGCTGATGTAAAAAGTGCTTTATAAATAAATTTGATTGATTGATGTAAACTTCCGAATTCAACTGACCTAAGCTCCTTCTGCCCATCCCATGCCCCCCGCCCCTGCGGCAAGAACCTCAACATGACAGCAGGACATATGCCCAGGCCGTAAGCAGAGCAACAGGCCCAACCCCCACTATTACACCCACCCAAGCTCCATCCTGCGACCTAAGAGGTATGTAATCAGATGCTCAACATGCTCTGCTCACACCTACTGTGACGGTCCGAGCCTAAACCACACAAAAACAACACTAGACACAATGGAACACAAAGCTTTTACGATCTCATCCTGGAATATACAAGGTCATCTGCCTTTGGCCTAAAGATCAGCAACCTAGACTTCATCAAAGAAATTGAAAATACAGACATTGTCATCATACAAGAAACATGGCATAAAGGAAACGGACCCACTGGTTGCCCTCTAGACTTCAGAGAGCTGGAAGTCCCATCCACCGAACTACCAGATGTGAAACAGGGAAGAGACTCATGGGGTATGCTAATTTGGTATAGTGCAGACCTAACCCACTCTATTAAATTAATAAAAACAGGAACATTTTACATCTGGCTAGAAATGAATAAGGAAATTATCTCTACAGAGAAAAATGCCCTCGTGTGCTACTTATATATCCCCCCAATGGTATCCCCATACTTTAACGATGACAGCGTCTCCATCCTAGAGGGGGAGATCAACCATTTCCAGGCCCAGGGATATGTACTAGTCTGGCGACCTAAATGCCAGAACTGGACAAGAACCTGACACCCTCAGCACACAGGGGGACAAACACCTACCTGGAAGTGACAGCATTCACTCCCCCATATGCCCCCCTAGACCCAACTACGACAACATAACCAACAAAACGGGTCACAACTCCTGTGGCTCTGTTGGACTCTGGGTATGTACATAGTCAATGGTCGGCTTCGAGGGGACTCCTATGGTAGGTACACATATAGTTCATCTCTTGGCAGTAGTACTGTAAACTACTTTATCACTGACCTCAACCCAGAGTCTCTTAGAGCGTTCACAGTCAGTCCACTGACACCTCAGCAAAATCACACACTACTTGAACAGAGCAATGCTCAGTCATGAGTTATCAAAGCCAAAGAAACTGAATAATATTAAGAAATGCTATAGACGGAAGGAAAGTAGTGTGGACATCTACCAAAAAACAATTAGGCAACAACAAATCCAAGCCCTTCTAGACAATTTCCTGGACAAAATGTTTCAGTATAATAGCGAAGGTGTAAACTTGGCAGTAGAAAACCTAAACAGTATATTTGACCTCTCAGCTTCCCTATTAAATCTAAAAGTTTCAAGCAGACAACCTAAGAAAATGAATACCAATGACTAATGGTTTGATGAAGAATGCCAAAACCTAAGAAAGAAATTGAGAAACCTATCCAACCCAAAACATAAAGACCCAGAAAACCTGAGTCTACGCCTTCACTATGGTGAATCACTAAAACAATACAGAAATACAATACGGAAAAAGAAAGAACAGCACGTCAGAAATCAGCTCAATGTAATTGAAGAATCCATCAAATCTAACCACTTCTAGGAAAAATGGAGAACTCCTAAACAAACAACATCTGGTGCTTCTGTCCCCAACTATGGAGGGCCTACAGCAGCACCTAGATCTTATGCACAGATTCTGTCAGACCTGGGCCCTGACAGTAAATCTCAGCAAGACCAAAATAATGGTGATCCAGAAAAGGTCCAGTTGCCAGGACCATAAATATAAATTCAATCTAGACACAGTTGCCCTAGAGCACACAAAAAACTATACATACCTTGGCCTAAACATCAGCGCCACAGGTAACTTACACAAAAGCTGTGAATGGTCTGAGACAACCCAAGAAGGGCCTTTTATGCCATCAAAATGAACTTGTAATTTGGCATACCAATCAGGATCTGGCTAAAAAAATACTTGAATCAGTTATAGAACTCATTGCCCTTTATGGACGTGAGGTCTGGGGTCCATTCACCAACCAAGAAATTCACAAAATTGGACAAACACCTAATTGAGACTGCATGCAGAATTCTGCCAAACTATCCTCTGCGTACATCGTAAAACACCAAATAATGCATACAGGGCCGAATTAGGCCGATAGCCCGATAATTTTCAAAATCCGAAAAGAACAGTTAAATTCTACAACCACCTTAAAGGAAGGGATTCCCAAACCTTCCATAACAAAGCCATTACCTACAGAGAAATTAACCTGGAGAAGAGCCCCCTAACACAATTAGACCCGACCAAATCATGAGAAAACAAAAAGATAATTACTTGACACATTGGAAAGAATTGACCTGACCACTGTGATTGACCCAAAATTAAGGAAATATTTGACTATGTACAGACTCAGTGAGCATCGCCTTGCTATTGAGAAGGGCAGCCGAAGACAGGCCTGGCTCTCAAGAAAAGACAGGCTATGCGCACACTGCCAACAAAATTAGGTGGAAACTGAGCTGCACTTCCTAACCTCCTGCCAAATGTATGAAAGAATTCAAAAACAAATCCATTTTTGATAAACATATCTATTGGGTGAAATACCACAGTGTGAATCACAGCAGCAAGATTTGGGACCTGTTGCCACAAGAAAAGGGCAACCAGTGAAGAACAAAACACCATTGTAAATACAACCTATATTTCTGTTTATTCATTTTCCATTTTGTACTTTAACTATTTTCACATCATTACAACACTGTGTATTTATGTATATATATATTACAACATTACACTAACAAAAGTTGCAAAGAATAAAGACATTTCAAATGTCTTTATTCTTTGGAACTTTTGTTAGTGTAATGTTGTAATGTTTACAGTTCATTTTTAATTGTTTATTTAACTTTAGTTTATTATCTATTTATCTTGCTTTGGCAAAGTAAGCATGTTTCCCATGCCAATAAAGCCCTAAGAGAGAGAGAGTGCAGAGAGAGAGAGAGAGTGCAGAGAGAGAGTGCAGAGAGAGAGGGCAGAGAGAGAGGGCAGAGAGAGAGGCAGAGCGAGAGGGCAGAGAGAGAGGGCAGAGAGAGAGAGAGAGGGCAGAGCGAGAGGGCGGAGAGAGAGAGAGGGCAGAGAGAAGACCGAGACCGAGAGAGGAGGAAGAGAATCTAGACAGATCATTTGTATTCCAGAGGCAGCTTTTACCCAGATTATGTTGATGCTCCAGAATCAAGTGGATGGTGATTTAGGAAGGTCTTTCCATGATCTGATTAAACACTAAAGATGTGGAGCACATTGTGAAAAGATTTTAGAGATTAACTGGGTTGAGTGAGGAAATTACGTGTCACTTTTAATAGGTTTATTTACCTGCACTTCCCTATGCTTATCAGTGAAATATTTTATTAGATACAAATGATTTTAGAGAATGAAAAGGGAAGACTAGCGTTAGAGGTTCCTCAATCTGAAAAACAAAATCAGCAACATATTTACAAAATGTGATCGTTTTGCTGTGTTGTGATTGTAGAATCATAAATGTGACTTCATTTTAAAGAGAATCCAAGTGATCGTCTGTGTTCAGAACAAGTCTAATCACAGGAGACAATCACCCTCACTGTCGTGTGTTCTAGAGTCATGTGAACAGAATACAGGCCCTTTGGAACAGGCTGTGAATGCTAAAGTCCACAATGATGAAAGCTGGAGTGTACCAAAACCCTCTTCCTTCCCTTGGTCTCTTAGAAAGTTGACAAATGCTTATGTGTGTGTGTGTGTGTGATGATCATGCACATGGGGGTTGTGTGTGATTCATATAGGCCTATGTGTGTAAGAGTTATGCCTCAGTGTGTTTAGTCAGAGTGACTTTGCTTATTCATGAAATTGAGCCAAAGGTCTCCAATAACATGGTATTCAATCAACTCAATCTCAGGACAAGCAGCATCCCTCAAACGTTTTCCCATGATGCAGTTGCCTGCCTCACCCACAGACAAACCCAAAGTCAACTCAAAAGACTGCCTGGGCGGTGATGTCATTCGCTCCTATGGCTAGAGCAGGAGGTGTTTGGGAGTGTGACCAGAGCACCTTAATAACTTAAGTGTCTCAGCTTGCAGGATAACATATGGCCCATAGATTACTTTAGTACCACAGGGAAATGTAGCACCTGTAAACGCACAAACCTCTTCAGTGTAAAATGTAATCACTTTACCATACATAACATGACATAAGGTAATTTAACCAAATTGAAATGTTTAACCAAAGACTCAGTAAAAGGGTATTTCAAAAGAGGACCGCAACATCCATATGCTGATAATGTTGATTATGACGTGCAGCCACTATGCTGTCATAAATGCGTTAAACTCTGCGGTCTGCGCGTAAACTAAACTATGATTTTATAATAACTCACACTGTATCTTACATGGAGCATGTGTTATGCCGCGTTCATGTGCTAGTCTTATCTGGGAAACTCGTACATTTCCGACTTGCTAACTGAATGAATGCGGCATGTGTATAACTACAACCAGTTAGCAAGTCTGAAATTTCAGAGTTTCCTCGTTTTGACTAGTCAATAAACGCGGCATTACATTGAGCGGTGACTTCTCCACAAAACGGCTTCACGGTGACGTCACACCAAACCAGCAAATTACTTCCTTGGAGATGACGATCGCGCCCCGTCGTTAGGGGCACTGCTGTGCGTAACACAGGCCAGAAATTAATCCAGGACATAGAAGAGGTTTAGTTGGTAATAGGCGTTATCAGCAATAGTTACAATGCCTCAAAATGCAGTAGTAATCGTGCGCTACGGACCTTATAAATCGTGTGGCATCGTGGACCACAGAACGTTTCGTCTGATTGGCCTCCAAGGTAGATATAATCCTTGGCTACATTCAAATAAGTGTGCCTATTGCAGCGTCATAAAGTGCGTATTAGTTTTATATAAGTGAGCAGTTAGTAGCCTACCTTTTAGTTTCCCCGATAATGTCACTTATATATGTCTTCTAACTTTCCTAGCCGCATTGAAAGAGAATGGACATCAAAGTGTATTGGAGAAAATGTCTGATTGGAACAAGGTGGAACTTGTGGTCAATGGAGAATGTGTCTACACATGCAGCATAAAACAACTGGAGTTTGGTAAATTCAATGTAGATACTGTAGATTACTCGGTCAAAGTGTACAGACTCTTACCTGTGGTCAATTATGACGTATCGTTTTCACAGAGTGAGGTATGCATACTGTAACTGCATGCACATGGATTTAACCCTTGTCCACTCTCTGATTGTGACCTCATCTGTAAAAAAATAAATAATAATAATTCTAAAGCAGGGGTATTCAACCTAGAGTCTGCCACCCCTCTAGGGGTCCGCGAAAATATATCAATAGAGCAGCAAAAAAGTGGATACATTTTTGTTAATGAATATTGCTTCTTGTTTCTATTTACTCAGAGATCGATAGAGCTAGAGACACCATATTGTATGACAAACAACTTCTGTGTCCTCTACCATTAGCAACTGTAATTTCATGTATATGGTAAATGAGTTGAAATGAAATAGACTGAGAACAAAACTACCGCAATATTACTTTTGTACTTGCCGGCGGGGCGGGAGTAAACACAGCCTTGGGACAGAAGTAACAGCTGGCGAGAAGTGCACAATATTTGTCTCATCTCCATGTTTCTGGGTTGTAAACGCTCGTTAATTTCAACCAATGTACTACCAGCCGTAAATTCATGTTTGTGCCGATTTGAATAAGTAATGCCAAAGGTTCAACATTTAGGAAAATGAACCATGCGTCAACATCGCAATGTTGCGAAACCACAATAGTTAGCCTTACAATATTAATCGGACTAAAATGGATCACATAATATCTATAGTAAGCATCATTTTCTAGTCTCACTTTAATGAGAATATAGTAGATGAATTTCAATTACTAGTCATGCTATGCTCCAGTTGTCCATGTCAGGCGCGCTCCTCGTTCCTTGATAGAATCAATGTCTTTATTCTCTTCTAAAAAGGCAAACTCATCATGCTTATCACATTTTCATGGCTTGATACAAGGTTATTGACCCCCAGAATCATAAAGATATATATTTTTTAACCACTAACCTGTTGATAAAAGCTTATGTGAGAGGCTGATCCATCAAGCCAATTGATTAAGGCATAATTCTAACGATGTTATATATATCATTTTCAAACATTCAGTCACTTGTTGATATTTTGCTGACATTATAAAAGCAATATGAGCTGGAGGAGACAATGACCTGTGCTTAAAAGTTCTTTGAAATGTCATTGTATGCTGTAGCGTTATGATTTCTGTTCACTGGAACTAAGAGGCCTAACCCAAACCATGACAAACAGCCCCAGACTATTTTTCCTCCACCAAACTTTACAGTTGGCACTATGCATTGGGGCAGGTAGCATTCTCCTGGCATCCGTCAAACCCAGATTTTTTCCCGCCAGACTTCCAGATGGTGAAGCGTGATTCATCACTCCAGAGAACGCGTTTCCACTGCTCAAGAGTCCAATGGCGGCAAGCTTTACACCACTCCAGCCGATGCTTGGCATTGCGCATGGTGATCTTAGGCCTGTGTGTGGCTGCTCGGCTATGGAAACCCATTCCATGAAGCGCCTGACGAGCAGTTCTTGTGCTGACGTTGCTTCCAGATGCAGTTTAGAACTCAGTGAGTGTTGCAACCGAGGACAGGCAATTTTTACATGCTATGCGCTTCAGCACTCAGCTGTCCTGTTCTGTAAGCTTGTGTGGCCTACCACTTCACAGCTGAGCCATTGTTATTCCGAGACATTTCCACTTCACAATAACAGCACTTACAGTTGACCGGGGCAGGTCTAGCAGGGCAGAAATTTGACAAACTGACTTGTTGAAAAGGTGGCACGTTGAAAGTCAGAGCTTTTCAGTAAGGCCATTCTACTGCCAATGTTTGTCTATGGAGATTGCTTGGCCGTGTGCTCAATGTTCTACACCTGTCAGCAACGAGTGTGGCTGAAATAGCCGAAGCCACTAATTTGAAGGGGTGTCCTCATACTTCAAAATAATGAAAAACTATCTACCAAATCTATTAATTTTAAAATGTTGATTACTTGTCCTTTACATTATCATTCACCTAACAAGAGGTGACAAAACATTTTTGATAACGTAGGATGGGGATCCCTGGGTCGCCAATTTGCCTGGGAGGGGGTTTCTGGGCAAGAAAAGGTTGAAAACCCCTCTTCTAGAGCCATCTATATGAAGCCATCGTCATAGGGTCTTCGGATTAATCAGATTGTCCAAGTCACTGATTATGATGTCATAGTAGCATTGAGTACATTGTGTTTATAGAGTAACAGTCCTTTATTCTGCCTTCCACAGGAGGAGATGGGAAACTGGACCCCCTATGCAAGGAGGCCGTCACTGCTGTGCAGAATGCATACTGAGATACGCCCACACTCTACCAGGAGATTGGTCAAGGGGATGAATCTAGGCAAATCTAATAGTAAACCTGAAGAGAAGCACAGCAACAGACACTTTTTTTTTTTTTTGATGACAAGCATTACAGTACCATACAATAGTGTTCTCCAGCATTAAGTCAAGTTTTGTTGTATTTATTGCTACAAAATCTCGGGGACCCAGAATCAAACGTGCCATGTATGCTGGTCATCTCAACAGTCTGTATTGAGAGACTGCAACATGCTAATTGCAACATGTAGTCATTATAGTTTCTTATGATTTTTGCTTTGTGGTGATTGACTGTACTATAGTTACTATATCATTGTCGATATTGCCTCAGACAATTTTGTGTCTGGTCCCTGTCTGAAAACATACATGACAAAATCCATATAATTCCCTTAACCTTTGGCATACAACCATTCTTAGATCTGCTTCCTGTGGTCTTTCTCCTCATCTGAATATGATTACTTCTGCAATCCATTCTCAATTAGCCTTATGGGAGGGATTGTGCACTAATAGAATCATACCCCATCGGTCAAACCACGGACCAAATTTGCTTTGCAAGCAAAAATCCAAACAGTCATGCAAACACTGCCACACAGTCACAGTCTGGTGTGTCCCCCAAATGGCACCCTATTCTCTATGTCGTGCACTACTTTTGACCAGAGCCCTGGTCAAAAGTAGTGCACTCTTAAGGGAATAGGGTGCCATTTCGGACGCCACCTCTGAGGTTAGGCTCAATGTCAGCTTCAACGTTAACCAAAAACATATGGAGGTGCTTATAGGGGTTCATGGCACTTATCACATTTCATTTCAATGTAATCAAGCCCCCCCCACACACACACACACACATATAAATACAGTACGCCTCCTCTTGGCCTGTGATTGTCCTCAAAATGTTATTAATGCTTTATTACTAAAAGCAGCCAGCTTGGAGGACTTTCTTTTGGGTGAATATCAGACAACAAAAAGAAAACCCCATCGTCTGAAAGAGCCGAGATGATTACCTACGTTTCTTCCTGTGAGGCATCAGTGTATACATCCCAAATGTCACTCTATTCCATATATAGTGCACTACTTTTGACCAGAACCAGTAGAAGTAGTGCACTATATAGGGAATAGGGTCCCATTCGGGACGCAGTGTCTAGCACTGAAACACATTTAAGGGGGAGTAAACAAAAGGAAACTAACTGAAATATACTGTATTTTTCTCTCCTCACGCCTCCACCCTCCTAAACTATTGCCTGAAGCTCCTGTTTTTAACAGCGCAATGCAGTTTGCTAGATCTTCAACCTGGCTAGGTGGATAAGCACAGTTAATGTACCTGACAGCGAAGCTATGG